>NW_020838000.1:11297234-11524503 GCF_003676395.1 Aethalodelphis obliquidens
TTTTTTTTTTTTTTTTTTTTTTTTTTTTTTTGCGGTACGTGGGTCTCTCACTGTTGTGGCCTCTCCCGTTGTGGAGCACAGGCTCCGGACGCGCAGGCTCAGTGGCCATGGCTCACGGGCCCAGCCGTTCCGCGGCATGTGGGATCTTCCCGAACCAGGGCACGAACCCGTGTCCCCTGCATCGGCAGGCGGACTCTCAACCACTGCGCCACCAGGGAAGCCCTGTTGGAATATTTTTAATCACGATTTTAATTTCAGTGCTTGTGATTGGTCTGTTTATATTTTCTATTTCCTCCTGGTTCCGTTTCCGAAGGTTGTAGTTTGTACATTTCTAAGAATTTTTCCATTTCTTCCAGATTGTCCATTTTATTGGCATAGAATTGCTTGTAGTTATCTCTCATGATCCTTTGTATTTCTGCAGTGTCAGTTGTTACTTCTCCTTTTTCATTTCTAATTCTATTGATTTGAGTATTCTCCCTTTTTTTCTTGATGTGCCTGACTAATGGTTTATCAATTTTGTTTATCTTCTCAAAGAACCAGCTTTTAGTTTTATTTATCTTTGCTATTGTTTCCTTCATTTCTTTTCCATTTATTTCTGATCTGATCTTTATTATTTCTTTCTTTCTGCTAACTTTTGGGTTTTCTGTTCTTTCTCTAATTGCTTTAGGTGTAAGGTTAGGTTGTTTATTTGACATGTTTCTTTTTTCTTAAGGTAGGATAGTATTGCTATAAACTTCCCTGTTAGAACTGCTTTTGCTCCATCCCATAGGTTTTGGGTCATCGTATTTTCATTGTCATTTGTTTCTAGGTATATTTTGATTTCCTCTTTGATTTATTCACTGATCTCTTGGTTATTAAGTAGTGTATTGTTTAGGCTCCATGTGTTTGTATTTTTTACAGATTTTTTTCCTGTAATTGATATCTAGTCTCATAGCGTTGTAGTTCGAAAAGATACTTGATATGATTTCAATTTTCTTAAATTTATCGAGGCTTGATTTGTGACCCAAGATATGATCTATCCTGGAGAATGTTCCATGAGCACTTGAGAAGAAAGTGTATTCTGTTGTTTTTGGTTGGAATGTCCTATAAATATCCATTAAGACCATCTTCTTTAATGTATCAATTAAAGCTTGTGTTTCCTTATTTATTTTCATTTTGGATGATCTGTCCATTGGTGAAAGTGGGGTGTTAAAGTCCCCTACTATGACTGTGTTACTGTTGGTTTCCCCTTTTATGGCTGTTAGTGTTTGCCTTATGTATTGAGGTGCTCCTATGTTGGGTGCATAGATATTTACAATTGTTAGATCTTCTTTTTGGATTGATCCCTTGATCATTAGGTCATGTCCTTCTTTGTCTCTTGTAATAGTCTTTGTTTTAAAGTCTATTTTGTCTGATATGAGAATTGCTACTCCAGCTTTCTTTTGATTTCCATTTGCATGGAAGGCCTTTTTCCATCCCCTCACTTTGCGTCTGTATGTGTCGCTAGGTCTGAAGTGGTCTCCTATAGACAGCATATATACGGGTTTTGTTTTTGTATCCATTCAGCCAGTCTATGTCTTTTGGTTGGATCATTTAATCCATTTACATTTTAAGTAATTATCGATATGTATGTCCCTATTCCCATTTTCTTAATTGTTTTGGGTTTGTTATTGTAGGTCTTTTCCTTCTCTTGTATTTCCTGCCTAGAGAAGTTCCTTTAGCATTTGTTGTAAAGCTGGTTTGGTGGTGCTGAATTCTCTTAGCATTTCCTTGCCTGTAAAGCTTTTAATTTCTCCAAGATCCTTGCTGGGTACAGTAATCTTGGTTGTAGGTTTTTCCCCTTCATCACTTTAAATATATCCTGCCACTCCCTTCTGGTTTGAAGAGTTTCTGCTGAAAAATCAGCTGTTACCCTTATGGGGATTCCCTTGTATGTTATTTGTTGTTTTTCCCTCGCTGCTTTTAATATTTTTTCTTTGTATTTAACTTTTGATAGTTCGATTAATATGTATCTTGGCATGTTTCTCCTTGGATTTATCCTGTATGGGACTCTCTATGCTTCCTGGACTTGATTAACTACTTCCTTTCCCATATTAGGGAAGTTTTCAACTATAATCTCTTCAAATACTTTCTCAGTCCCTTTCTTTTTCCCTTCTTCTTCTGAGACCCCTATAATTCGAATGTTGGTGTGTTCAATGTTGTCCCAGAGGTCTCTGAGACTGTCCTCAGTTCTTTTTTCTTTATTCTGCTCTGCAGTAGTTTTTTCCACTGTCTTTTCTTCCAGGTCACTTATCCGTTCTTCTGCCTCAGTTATTCTGCTATTGATCCCTTCTAGAGAATTTTTATTTTCATTTATTGTGTTGTTCATCACTGTTTGTTTGCTCTTATTTCTTCTAGATCTTTTTTAAATGTTTATTGTATTTTCTCAATTCTATTTCCAAGATTTTGGATCATCCTTACTATCATTATTTTAAATTTTTTTTCAGGTAGACTGCCTATATCCTCTTCATTTGTTAGGTCTGGTGCGTTTTTACCTTGCTCCTTCATCTTCTGTGTGTTTTTCTGTCTTCTCATTTTGCTTATCTTACTGTGTTTGGGGTCTCCTTTTTGCAGGCTGCAGGTTCATAGTTCCCGTTGTTTTGGTGTCTGTCCCCAGAGGCTAAGGTTCGTTCAGTGGGTTGTGTAGGCTTCCTGGTGGAGGGAACTAGTGCCTGTGTTCTGGTGGATGAGGCTGGATCTTGTCTTTCTGTTGGGCAGTTCCACATCTGGTGGTGTGTTTTGGGGTGTCTTTGGACTTATTATGATTTTAGGTAGCCTCTCTGCTAATGGGTGGGGTTGTGTTCCTGTCTTGCTAGTTGTTTGGCATAGGATGTCCAGCACTGTAGCTTGCTGTTTGTTGAGTGAAGCTGGGTGCTGGTGTTGAGATGGAGATCTCTGGGAGATTTTCGCCATTTGATATTATGTGGAGATGGGAGGTCTCTTGTTGACCAGTGTCCTGAAGTTGGCTCTCCCACGTCAGAGGCACAGCACTGACTCCTGGCTGCAGCACCAAGAGCCTTTCATCCACATGGCTCAGAATAAAAGGGAGAAAAAAATAGAAAGAAAGAATTAGTAGAAGTCATAAGAAAGAAAGAAAGGAGGAAGAGAGGGAAGGAGGGAGGGAGGGAGGAAGCAAAGAAGGAAGGAGGGAAGGAAGGGAAAAAGTAAGAAAGAAGATAAAGTAAAATAAAGTAAGATAAAATATAATAAAATTATTAAAATAAAAAAAATTATTAAGAAAAAAAACACAAAAAATGGACGGATAGAACGCTAGGAGAAATGGTGGAAGCAAAGCTGTACAGACATAATCTCACACAGAAGCATACACATACACACTCACAAAAAGAGGAAAAGGGGAAAAAAATCATAAATGTTGCTCTCAAAGTCCACCTCCTCAATTTGGGATGATTCGTTGTCTAAAGGAGGGAAGGAAGGAAGGAAGGGAGGGAGGGAGGGAGGGAGGGAGGGATGAAGGAAGGAAAGAAAGAAAGAAAGAAAGAAAGAAAGAAAGAAAGAAAGAAAGAAAGAAGATAAAGTAAAATAAAGTTATTAAAATAAAAAATAATTATTAAGGAAAAAATATTAAAAAAAAAAAAAAAGGAAGGAAGGATAGAACCCTAGGACAAATGGTGGACACAAAGGTATACAGACAAAATCCCACACAGAAGCATACACATACACACTCACAAAAAGAGGATAAGGGGAAAAAATCATAAATCTTGCTCTCAAAGTCCACCCCCTAAATTTGGGATGATTCGTTGTCTATTCATGTATTCCACAGATGCAGGGTACTTCAAGTTGATTGTGGAGCTTTCATCTGCTGCTTCTGAGGCTGCTGGGAGAGATTTCCCTTTCTCTTCTTTGTTCTCACAGCTCCCAGGGGCTCAGCTTTGGATTTGGCCCTGCCTCTGCATGTAGGTCGCCGGAAGGCGTCTGTTCTTCGCTCGACAGGACGGGGTTAAAGGAGCCGCTGATTCGGGGGCTCTGGCTCACTCAGGCCGGGGGAAGGGAGGGGCACGGAGTGCGTGGTGAGCTGCAGCGGGAGAGGTCATCGTAACGTTGCAGCAGCCTGAGGCGCACCGTGCGTTCTCCCGGGGGAGTTGTACCTGGATCACGGGATCCTGGCCGTGGCAGGCTGCACAGGCTCCCCAGAAAGGGGGTGTGGATAGTAACCTGTCTCGCACACAGGCTTCTCGTGCCCGTCTCTGGGGTCCACGCTGTTAGCCGCTGCTCGCGCCCGTCTCTGGAGCTCCTTTAAGCAGCGCTCTTAATCCCCTCTCCTTGCGCACCAGGAAACAAAGAGGGAAGAAAAAGTCTCTTGCCTCTTCGGCAGCTCCAGACCTTTTCCCGGACTCCCTCCCAGCTAGCCGTGGTGCACTAACCCCCTGCAGGCTGTGTTCACGCCACCAACCCCAGTCCTCTCCCTGCGCTCTGACCCAAGCCCGAGCCTCAGCTCCCACCCCCGCTCGCCCCGGCGGGTGAGGAGACAAGCCTCTCGGGCTGGTGAGTGCTGGTCGGCCCTGATCCTCTGTGCGGGAATCTCTCTGCTTTGCCCTCCGCACCCCTGTTGCCGTGCTCTCTGCCGCGGCTCCGAGGCTTTCCCCCTGCGCCAGCCACAGTCTCCACCCGAGAAGGGGCTTCCTAGTGTGTGGAAACCTTTCCTCCTTCACAGCTTCCTCCCACTGGTGCAGGTCCCGTCCCTATCCTTTTGTCTCTGCTTATTCTTGCCTTTTGGGAGGTCTGAGGTCTTCTGCCAGCGTTCAGTAGGTGTTCTGTAGGAGCTGTTCCATGTGTAGATGTATTTCTGGTGTATCTGTGGGGAGGAAGGTGATCTCGGCGTCTTACTCTTCCGCCATCTTGTTATTCTTTTTTTTATCCTTGTGGCTTTAATTTTTCAAGAACCTTGGAGTGAAAGAGGACCACCTTTCTGATTCTTCATTTTAAAGAGCACTTCTAATATTTTCCTATTAGGATGGTATATATTTCAGATTTAAAAAATATATCCTTTATCAAGTTAAGTTTCCTTCTACTCCTAGTTTGCTAATTCTTTTTTTTAATTATGGATTAATGGAATGGTTTTCCTTTCATATTTATAGTATATCTCTTTTAGTGTGTTGATGTGGTAATATTTATGTATTTTCTAATTTTTCTGACCATATTCATTTTTTAAAATCTTTAAATTTATTTTCCCTCAGTACTGTATTTTTTATACAATTTTAAAAGTTACTTTCATTTACAGTCATTAGAAAATATTGACTCTATTCCCGTGTTGTATAACACATCCTTGAGCCTGTCTTACACCCAATAGCTTGTGCCTCCCACTCCCCCATCCATATATTGCCCCCCCACCACTGGTAACCACTAGTTTATTCTGTGAGTCTGCATCTTTTTTTGTTATATTCACTAGTTTGTTGTATTTTTTAGATTCCACATACAAGTGATATCATACAGTACTTATCTTTCTCTGTCTGACTTATTTCACTTATCATAATGCCCTCCAAGTCCATCCATGTTGCTACAAATGGCAAAATTTCTTATGGCTGAGTAGTATTCCATTGTACATATACACCACATCTTCCTTATCCATTCATCTGTTGATGGACACTTAGGTTGCTTCCATGTCTTGGCAATTGTAAATAATTCTGCCATGAACATTGGGGTGTATCTTTTTGAATTAGTGTTTTTTGGGGGTTTTTGTTTTTGCTTTTTGGATATATATCCAGGACTGGAATTGCTGAGTCATATGGTAGCTCTATTTATAGTGTTTTGAGAATCCTCCATATTGTTTTCCATAGTGGCTGAACCAATTTACCTTCCTACTAACAGTGTACAAGGATTCCCTTTTCTCCACACCAATTTTTTCCTCACCAATATTTGTTATTTGTGTTCTCTTTGATGATAGCTGTTCTAAACAAGTGTAAGTTGATATATCATTGTAGTTTTGATTTGCATTTCCTTGATGATTAGCAATGTTGAGCATCCTTTCATATGCCTGGTGGCCATCTGCATTTCTTCTTTGGAAAAATATATTTTCTAATTTTAAAACATCCTTGCATACCTGAGATAAACCCAACTTGATAATGGTGTATTATCTTTTTTATACACTAAAGGAGTTGAGTTGCTAATGTTTTATTTAGGATTTTTTTGTATTTATATTCATGAGTAAAATGGACCTTTAATTTCCCTTTCTTATACAGTCCTTAACTGGTTTGCCTATCAAGATTTTACTGGCTCCATATAAATGAAAAGGCTAATATTCATCTTTTTCTAGTCTCTGAAATAATTTGTAAAAGATTCAGATGATCTGTTCCTTAAAAGTTTGGTGGAACTTGCCAATAAATCCATTTTGTCCTGGGGTTTTCTTCCTGTGAATATTTTAAACTAATGCTTCAATTTTTTAAAAAGTCTTTGCCTTATGTATAGTTATGTCTTCTTTTATACAGTTACCAACTTATGTCTTCTCTCTCTTTTTTTTTTTTTTTGATAAGTCTATTGTGAGGTTGATGTTTTCAATACTTAATTTTCTTTATCTTTCTTTTTTTAATTGAAGTATAGTTGATTTACAATGTTGTATTTTTTTCAGGTGTACAGCAAAGTGATTCAGATATGTATATATTTCTTTTTCAGATTCTTTCCCATTATACATTGTTTCAAGATATTGAGTAGAGTTCCCTGTGCTATACAGTTGGTGCTTGTTGTTTATTTTATATATAGTAGTGTGTTTATGTTAATCCCCAACTCCTAATTTATCCCTCCCTCTTTATCTTTGTTTTTTGTTTGTTTGTTTTCTCATTCAAAACCACTCAGACAGCATTCTCTCCCTCTTACTCTCCCAAAGGAAGAGAAGAAGGATTATCACTGACTAATGGCAGTTGCAGAAGCAACACCTAGAGCTGGCTTCACGCTCAGGAGAGAATGCTGTACCTCTTCCTTGTGGTTTTGGGTGCTCTACACATTCAGAGAAACTTGTCTAATAACGAAATATACAAATGATCCCAAAAATATTTTACCTTTGTTTTTTAATTTACTGATTTCTGCTCAAAGTTTTAGTACTTCAGTATCCCTAAAGTACTTTTAGATTTATTCTGTATTTTTTTCTAATTTCTAAGTTGGGCACTTCGTTCCTAGTGGATTTGCCTTGTTGGAATTTTAATTCTCTTAAGTTTATGTCATGGGGTCTGGGAGGATTCCAGCAGTTTCAGACATGGAAAGGATCAATAGTCAAGACAGGCCCCTGCTGTGGCTGGTGTGGGCCCCTCCCACAAAGGACCGGCAGGGACTCTATCTGGGGGTTGTTTCAAAATGTGAGTTCAGTATTTCAGTGTGCTCTTGGCTTAATTATTCTTTTTTTTTTTCTTCTAGTACTATTTGTTAGATCTCAGAACTGTTAACTGTGTGGAGCTGCTAGAATTTAGAGAGAATGTAGTCTTTGTGCTTCAGATGAGAATCATACAGAAGTGAAGTGGTGTTACCTAAAGTCACACAACAGTTTAGGAACCACGTGAAGGCCAGGTCATGAGACTGTATAGCCTGTGCTCTTCCTGCTGAGCCAAGCACCCCTCAACACAGAAGAGTGTGCATTTTACAGTGTCAAGGTCACCTGCATGACCTTGTTCAAATATGATCCCCATACAGCCTCTTTTTGTGGTTCCAGAAAATGCATTTGGGGGAAAGTGTGACATGAACAGTAAAATTATGAAACTGGCTTGGCTGGTGAGTGCTTGCTCATTTGTTTTGTTTTGCTCACCATCATTGATCCAATCTTTATTTGTTACCATTGTGTGCCAAGGATTATCCTGCAGCATTTCAATATGAAATGAAGTCTCACTTTGAACATTTTTCTTTTTACGTTTTGACTTCCGAGAAGGGAGGAAGGGAAACAGTAAAGAGATGAGGGGTTTACTAAGCAAACAACCATTTATCTTGAACTTTGTGGCACAGATCCCGTGTTGCTTCTTACAATACAAAAGCTGACAATATTCATGTTTCTGAAGCAAGGTAAAATCGGTGCTTAGAAATGATGTTTCCTGCATGCTCATTTTAAAGGAAAGAAATAGTGTTTATCTTAATTCTGCTGAGGTCTTTTTTGTATCCCTTCTGGGCTTTTAATATTTTTTCAAAGACATGTCCTAGATTATGAATTGGCTCATAGGGGCAGAGGTCTCCCCGAAGCCCCTGGTTGTTAATAGCCTTAAGAGAGATGTTGCACAAGTTCTAAACATTCTGGGTTTGAAGCCAAGTATTGGGTGGCTGTATTGCTTTTGCAGCTGTAGCTTAAATTAGAAACATTCTTCCTTCTTGACGGAAAGTTTACAGAGATCCAGATATTTTTCGCTTTCTTTTTTTAATTGAATTATTATTAACATACAATATTATGTTAGCTTCAGGTGTACAACATAGTGATTTGATATTTTTATACATTATGAAATGATCATCACTGTACCAAAGTTGTTACACTATTATTGACTATATACCCTATGTGTGTGTACATTACACCCCTGGAAGTTTGTACCACTTAATCTACTTCACCTGTGTCATCCATTCCCCATCCCCCAGGTCCCCTCTGGCGATAACCAGTTTGCTCTCTGTACCTATGAGTCTGTTTCAATTTTGTTTTGTTTGTTCATTTGTTTTGTTCTTTAGATTCCACATATAAGTGAAATCAGACAGTATTTGTTTTTCTCTGTCTTATTGCATCCATAGAAGAATGGATAAACAAGATGTATATACACAATGAAATATTACTAAGCCATAAAAGTATAATGAAATCTTGACATTTGCAACAACATGGATGGACCTTGAGGGTATTATGCTAAGAGATGCAAATATTTTTAAAGGCTTTTTATAGCGTATAACTTCTGGGAAAAGTGTATTAGCCTCAGATTGCTTGAATCAGAATGAATGGAGTACTAAAAATTCTGATTAAAGAGATCTGTACCATTGAGAGTGAGAGTGTTTCTATAAAAAGAAGCAATCAATCTGACTGTTGCTATATTAAGTTGGGGTGTGCCATGAATTTAAGTTTTATGTTGTTACTTTATATATCTCCTTCATTCTCCCCTAATGTCTCTGAGTATTTACAATTTTTATTTCAAATATTTAGATATTTTAAAAATTTTGGTATGTAAATCCGTAGGCAATCCATCCATGTTTTGATGTGGTAAAAATGAACCAAAGCCTCCCCAGCATTAACTAAGAGATTTAGTGCCCCCTCTCTCCGTACTAGTCCTTTGTGTGATTTGGCACACACACAAAACAAGGCACATAAGCACTTCAAGGGCCCCTTCCACTGGGCTTCCACATTGTATAGCCATACAGCACACCAGATTTTGCATTCCATTTAAAGGCTTCAAGAAAATTGTTTTACAAAGTTAGCAGAAGGAAAGAAATTATAAAGATCAGATCAGAAATAAGTAAATGAAAAAGAAATGAAGGAAATAATAGCTAGGACCAATAAAACTAAAATCTTGTTCTTTGAGAAGATAAACAAAATTGATAAACCATTAGCCAGACTCATCCAGAATAAAAGGGAGAACACTCAAATCAATAGAATTAGAAATGAAAAAGAAGTAACAGCTGAAACTGCATATAACTATATGCCAATAAAATGGCCAACCTGGAAAAAATGGACAAATTCTTAAAAAAGCACAGCCTTCTAAGACTGAACCAGGAAGAAACAGAAAATATAAACAGACCAATCACAAGCACTGAAATTGAAACTGTGATTAAGAATCTTCCAACAAACAAAAGCCCAGGACCAGATGGCTTCACAGGTGAAGACTATCAAACATTTAGAGAAAAGCTAACACCTATCCTTCTCAAACTCTTCCAAAATATAGCAGAGGGAGGAACACTCCCAAACTCATTCTATGAGGCCACCATCACCCTAATACCAAAACCAGACAAAGATGCCACAAAAAAAGAAAACTACAGGCCGATATCACTGCTGAACATAGATGCAAAAATCCTCAACAAAATACTAGCAAACAGAATCCAACAGCACATTAAAAGATTCATACAAAATGATCAAGTGGGATTTATCCCAGGAATGCAAAGATTCTTCAATATATGCAAATAAATCAATGTGATATACCATATTAACAAACTGAAGGAGAAAAACCATATGGTCATCTCAATAGATGCAGAAAAAGCTTTTAACAAAATTCAATGCCCATTTATGATAAAAACCCTCCAGAAAGTAGGCATAGCAGGAACTTACCTCAACATAATAAAGACCATATATGACAAATCCACAGCCAACATCGTTCTCAGTGGTGAGAAACTGAAACCATTTCCATTAAGATCAGGAACAAGACAAGGTTGCCCACTCTTACCACTGTTACTCAACATATTTTTGGAAGTTTTAGCCACAGAAATCAGAGAATAAATAAAAGAAATCCAAATTTGAATAGAAGAAGTAAACCTGTCACTGTTTGCAGATGACATGATACTATACATAGAGAATCCTAAAGATGCTACCAGAAAACTACTAGAGCTAATCAATGAATTTGGTAAAGTAGCAGGATATAAAATTAATGCACAGAAATCTCTTGCATGCCTATACACTAATGATGAAAAACCTGAAAGAGAAACTAAGGAAACACTTCCATTTACCATTACAACAAAAATAATAAAATGCTTAGGAATAAAACTACCTAAGGAGTCAAAAGACCTTTATGCTGAAAACTATAAGACACTGATGAAAGAAATTAAAGATGATAGAAACAGATGGAGAGATATACCATGTTCTTGGATTATCAACATTGTGAAAATGAATATACTACCCAAAGCAATCTACAGATTCAATGCAATCCCTATCAAACTACCACTAGCATTTTTCACAGAACTAGAGTAAAAAATTTCACAATTTGTATGGAAACACAAAAGACCCCAAATAGCCAAAGCAATCTTGAGAGCAAAAAATGGAGCTGGAGGAATCAGGCTCCCTGACTTCAGACTATACTACAAAGCTGCAGTAATCAAGACAGTATGTTACTGGCACAAAAACAGAAAAATAGATCAATGGAACAGGATAGAAAGCCCAGAGATAAACCCACACACATATGGTCACCTTATCTTTGATAAAGGAGGCAGGAATGTACAGTGGAGAAAAGACAACCTCTTCAATAAGTGGTGCTGGGAAAACTGGACAGCTACATGTAAAAGAATGAAATTAGAACATTCTCTAACACCATACAGAAAAATAAACTCAAAATGGATTAAAGACCTAAATGTAAGGCCAGACACTATCAAACTCTTAGAGGAAAACATAGGCAGAACACTCCATCACATAAATCACAGAAAGATCCTTTTTGACCCACCTCCTAGAGAAATGGAAATATAAACAAATGGGACATAATAAAACTTAAAACGTTTTGTACAGCAACAGAAACCATAAAGAAGATGAAAAGGCAACCCTCAGAATGGGAAAAAAATATTAGCAAATGAAGCAACTAACAAAGGATTAATCTCCAAAATTTACAAGCAGCTCAATATCAAAAACACAAGCAACCAAATCCAAAAATGGGCAGAAGACCTAAATAGACATTTCTTCAAAGAAGATATACAGATTGCCAACAAACACATGAAAGGATGCTGAACATCACTAATCTTTAGAGAAATGCACATCACAACTACAATGAGGTATCACCTCACACTGGTCAAAATGGCCATTATCCAAAAATCTACAAACAGTAAATGCTGGAGAGGGTGTGGAGAAAAGGGAACCCTCTTGCACTGTTGGTGAAAATGTAAATTGATACAGGCACTATGGAGAACACTATGGAGGTGTCTCAAAAAACTAAAAATATAACTACCATATGACCCAGCAATCCCACTACTGGGCATATACCCTAAGAAAACCATAATTCAAAAAAAGTCATGTACTACATTTTTCATTTTAGCTCTATTTACAATAGCCAGGACATGGAAACAACCTAAGTGTCCATCAACAGATGAATGGATAAGGAAGATGTGGCACATATATACAATGGAATACTACTCAGCCATAATAAAAAACGAAATTGAGTTATTTGTAGTGAGGTGGATGGACCTAGAATCTGTCATACAGAGTGAAGTAAGTCAGAAAGAGAAAAACAAATACCGTATGCTAACACAAATATGTGGAATCTAAAAAAAAAAAAAATGTTTCTGAAGAACATAGGGGCAAGACAGGAATAAAGATGCAGATGTAGAGAATGGACTTGAGGACATGGGGAGGGGGAAGGGTAAGCTGGGACGAATTGAGAGAGTGGCATGGACATATATACACTACCAAATATAAAATAGCTAGTGGGAAGCAGCCGCATAGCACAGGGAGATCAGCTCAGTGCTTTGTGACCACCTAGAGGGGTGGGTTAGGGAAGGTGGGAGAGAGATGCAAGAGGGAGGAGATATGGGTATATATGTATATGTATAGCTGATTCACTTTGTTATAAGGCAGAAACTAACACACTATTTTAAAGCAATTATACTCCAATAAAGATGTTTAAAAAGAGAACTACATAGGATTTGATAAGTAATTAAATACAGAAAGTATTATTAAAAAGAAAAAGAAGATGTGGCACATATATACAATGGAATATTACTCAGCCATAAAAAGAAACGAAATTGAGTTTTTTGTAGTGAGGTGGGTGGACCTAGAGACTGTCATACAGAGTGAAGTAAGTCAGAAAGCGCAAAACAAATGCCGTACGCTAACACGTATATACGGAATCTAAAAAAAAAAAAAGTTCTGAAGAACCTAGAGGTAGGACAGGAATTAAGACGCAGACATAGAGGATGGACTTGAGGCACGGGGAGGGGGAAGAGGGAGCGGGGACGAAGTGAGAGAGCAGCATGGACATATATACACTACCGTATTTAAAATAGATAGCTAGTGGGAAGCAGCCGCATAGCACAGGGAGATCAGCTCAGTGCGTTTTGACCAACTAGAGGGGTGGGATAGGAAGGGTGGGAGGGAGACGCAAGAGGGAGGGGATATGAGGATGTATGTATATGTATAGCTGATTCACTTTGTTATAGAGCAGAAACTAACGCCCCATTGTATAGCAATTATACTCCAGTAAAGATGTTAAAAAAAGAAAATTGTTTTACAAAATGCTATCCCAAGGAACTCAACTCTTAATGTATCAGTAGTATTGACCACCTGCATGGCGAAATTTCCGGATGCTGCATACTGTTTGAGACTATTGTGGCCTTAGGTGACCCTCACTTTTCTCTCCAGGTTTTAACTTCCATTCAGTACTATTTTCTTCCAGTCTTTGGCATTTATCCTATGGAGTAACCTAAAGTCTCTTATCTCTCATAACTCCTAAAGATAGCACTCATTGAGAAAGTTCATAATATAGACAGAAAAGTGAAGAGGGTAAAGCACTGGTTTGAAAAGCAAAAATAAAAAGGCATGAAAACAAGTACCAGTAACCCTTAATACTTTGAAAAAGAGACATAGAACCAAAAAACTTGGAGACACTTTTTGTGTTCATAATGTTGAGTTTGGTATTATGTATAGAATGGATAAACAACAAGGTCCTACTGTATAGCACAGGGAAATATATTCAATATCCTGTAATAAACCGTAATGGAAAAGAATAAGAAAAAGAATATATATGTATAACTGAATCACTTTGCTATATAGCAGAAATTAACACAACATTGTAAATCAGCTCTACTTCAATAAAATAAATTTTAAAAATAATACTGAGTTTGGGATGCAGAGGAACTAAGTTTGAGAGTCCAGATTTTAAAATTGGATAGATGTGGGCTGTAGTCTGAACTGTGGCCCATTTTATCTGTGTGGCCTTGAATCACATTCCCCTTTATGAATCTGTTTCCTTATCTGCAAAATAGGAACAATAATATGACCTGCTTCTAGGTTTCCTATCGATATGCAACAGGAAAACAAGTATAAAGCTGCTAGCACAGGACACGGAACATGGTCAAGACTGACCAAATGGTAGACTTTGTTATTATTGTTATACACATTAGTAGAAAATTTGTACACATTGTCCAAGTTTTCACTTTGGACAATCCACTTTGGGACCAAAGTTCCTCTAAAATGAAAGGTTGGACTAAAAACAACCTCTTAAAGTCCCCTTCCAGCTTACTGATTTCCTCTGAAATAGCATGGATAAATTGACTCACAGCCTGAAAAGTTTAAATCATCTAGTCTTCCTATGAAGGAACAGAACAGGGTCCCAAATTCCAGAATGTCAGAGGGACAATGGAGTAGATGAGGAAGTGGGGATGGAATTTTTCATGGCAAAGGTCCCTTTTCTGAAAGGGTGAAATATTAAACAATAGGAGCCTGCCTGACAAGGAATGAGACAGTCATTTGTATCAAATACACATTTGGGTACGAATTAAGCAAGAAACAGAAATACTAGTTTATTAACACGGATCAATTCATTTTTTATTCAGTGGATGAATGAGTGAATGAATGAGCCCAATCTGTTTAATTGAAATATTTATCGTCAATATCTTCAATATCCTATTTTATCCCATGAAACGAATAATTCAAGGTGGCTGAAAATGCTTTAGGCCAAACCAGAATTGGAAAACTTTGCTTCATGTGGTTCTAGGTTGTTGGAAAAAAATGATACCAATTGCATCATTCTGAGGACCAAGACATCGTATGCAATATGGAGGGTCACTACTTATTTCTTTATGTCTTCTCTCAAATTTAAGAATAAAGGGACATAGTTACCTTTCTAATCATGTAGGAAAAGGAGAAAAGAGAATTTTGACCACATCTAGAAATACTTCTCAAGTATGAAACACACCTACATGTTCATGTTGGAAAAATTGCAAATCAGCTTTTAGACTGTGTCCCAACTGTGAACTCTGAATTGTCTTGGCAATGAGTGGACAGAGGGTGACATGAGGCTATAGGAAAATTGATTAGTAGGGACACATAATATTGGTGGAACTAGAATGCATCTGGCTGCTTCCATTGACAATCAAAAACTCATGTTTCTACAGGGTCTGGGGACCAGGAGAAGCTTTTGTGATTCTGTAAATGTTGACGGTTCATTTTTCTCCAAGGCACTTCACAGAGCCAAAGGTCAGGGAACCTCAGAAATTCCTTGTCTTCACCCAATTTATTATATAATTTTGTGTGCTCATATGTGTTTGAGTCTTGATTTCCAAATAATATCCACAACAATTTTAGATGTTTATATTTTTGCCTTTTCAGATTTCAAGTTGGTGATTTTTCAGGTTATAATACGAAAATGCTGCTCACTTTGCTCCTTATGATAATTTGTTCCCATGTTTCTGTCAACCAACATTCTGGTAAGGAAAAAAATGAAAATAATTCTTTTCCTTAATTTTCATTATGGAAAATAATATATGAGTTTGACTTGCTTAAAAGTTAAGTGTTTTGTTTTGCTTTGTTTTGATTTTGATGATAGTAAGGGTGGGAGTGGCAGCTCAGTTACATTTGATGTCACCCTGTGTTCCTTTGAAGATCATTTGTTTCTGGATCTTATTCCTTGTTCACAATAGGAAGGTATGAGAACTATTTTCTTGTCCTCAGTTTCAACTACTTCTAGGTCTTCTGGGAGGTTGCATGAAAATTCTCTTTTAACATTAGGTTCAGGCCTGGAAAATTTGAAATGTCTCTTCCTAATTTGTTTGTGCCAAAACATTTGTCTTGGTTAAGCATCCAGATTTTGCTCCAATTTAAACTGAGTGTCTGATTATTGTAAAGAAAGTGCTTTTACCCTGAAGAGAGAGCTCCAGAGCCATCCACTGTCAGCAATCTATGTCCAGTGGACTTGAAGTCAAAATACTGGCCAAGCCTTCACAGCCTCTACCACCTCCTAAATAATCAGTTCTTATACTGGTCGCTTCATGTCCAGGGCCACCTAGATTGGCTTTTACAGTTTTCTCAAGGACTCTGACCTTGGAAGCAAGTTTTCTGGAGAGACAGATTAGACTTTGCCCTGCAAACATCTTCCTTTGATGTCTCACTAGGCCTATTATTAAGCTTTTTAAAGAAAGACAGTGCTTTTTCCCCAGTTGTTCTGTGGTTCACATACAGTGATGGGCCTGGTTAGAACCTAAATATGCCTCCTGTGCCAGTGGCTACATTTCTTTTCTCCATACAAAATATGGGGATTTGTCCATGAATAGAAAGGTCACTTTTGGTCACAAGTCAAGCCGTCCTACGCAGTACTCACCTGACAGTCCTCAGAGGGGTTCCAGACTTCTCTTGGAGGAAGATGTTGATCCCCTCAATTAGTTTTTCCCCTGAGATTCTGCTGGCTATATGATCATCAAAGCAATCTCAAACTGGTTGAAATCATGTTGTTTAGAAGAAAAGAAAGAATGATTTTATCCACTATGCCTTGATCAGACTGCTCTAAAGAGAATGAAGTAACATGCTAGGGTGCCAAAGCTGATTTCCTCACAGTTGTAGACAAGAAAAGATTGAAGTTCTTTTAATTTGATTAGAATTTATCTTGTGACTCTTTCAGATAATCAGAAACTCAGAGTGAGGAGAGACCTTAGATATTTTCTAGTTGAATCTACTCATTTAAAATATGAGGAAACTGAGGCCCAAGTATATTGAATGGCTTGACAGAGCTGGAAGAATTAGCTGATAACAAAGTCAGGACTCACATTGCTTGTTCAATTACACTGTATTTTCTTAAACATACACCATCCAGACACACACAAATATTTCCCTCCCTTCCCTGGACCAGAAATGGAGCTTATAGAACAGTTGTAAGAGCTCTGAATTCAAACCAGCAGACAGACCATGAGCAAATGATATTTTGTGCTTGAACCAAATAACTCTCTATCACATAAAAATATAATTTTACATACCTAGCATTGAATCTGGCATCAAATGAAGCCTTAAAAGCTCAGCAAAGTATTGTATTCCTCTATAAAAATTATATTCTTAATAGAAATTAAAAGTATAATCCTATTCCTAGCTTAAGGTAGGAATGCTAATGTTTCTATCACATTTTACATTTGTGAGAATAAATTTACCAATTATAATGCCCACTCATCAAAAAATATTATAAATAACTTTAAGATAGATTAATGCAATCTCATATTTATGGTTTTTAGGATTCTTTTTAAACTTCACCAATTTGACACTTTGAATACAAAACTAATATGTTTATAAGTTAATCAGATCACTTGTTGCTTTGCTTAAGTGGAAATCACAATGAAAGGCTATTTTTTAGATTTCTCTATTCAAATTTGATTTGATTAGATTCTCAATGAAAATGTTTATCGTGTTGATATAAATTGAAGTCAAATTCTGAAAGAAAAAAAAGACATGGGGAAATTATCCACTAAACATATAAAAACCCATGATTTTTAACTTGTTTATATTTACCTATTTCTACTTAATTCCTTGCAAAAGTGATGCTTAATTTCATGATCAGTTCAAATGAGAGGGTGTATAAAGAATCAGCCCAAGAAACAATATTTTTCTTGAGAGAATGTGTATTATTTTCAGTGCATTGGAAAGATATTACAAATACAAACAAAAGAGGGAAGTAATGTTTTTCCCATATGGTTGGCATTAAACTTGGTAGTAAATTTTTGAAGTTTGCTTTGTTTGTGTTTGTCTATGGGTTTGTAGGCCCTGAGTATGCCGATGTGGTGTTTCTGGTGGACAGCTCTGACCACATGGGAATTAAATCCTTCCCGTTTGTAAAGACATTCATCAACAAAATGATCACCAGCCTCCCCATAGAGGCCCACAAATACCGTGTGGGCCTGGCCCAGTACAGCGAGGGACTCCACAGAGAATTCCAGCTCAGCACCTTCAAGAGCAGAGGGCCCATGTTGAACCACCTCAAGAAGAACTTCAGGTTCCTGGGTGGCTCCCTGAGGATTGGTAACGCTCTCCAGGAGGTACACACAACCTACTTCTCAAACGGGAGGGACAGGAGACAGTTTCCGCCGATCCTGGTGGTCCTGGCTTCAGCTGAGTCTGAGGATGCCGTGGAAGAGGCCTCCAAGGCGCTGCGCAACGACGGGGTGAGGATCATCTCCGTGGGTATTCAGGGGGTGTCCGAGGAGACCCTGAAGGCCATGGCCACAGGCCAGTTCCACTACAGCCTCCGGACGGTCCGAGACCTCAGCACGTTCTCCCAAAACATGACGCAGATTCTCAAGGATGCGGCTCAGTACAAGGAAGGAGCAGTCAATGACATTCTTGTGGAAGGTGGGTTCAGGGCGCGTGTGTAGGGATGATGATAAAATGCTTTTGGAAGATCAACAAGAGGAGAGGATGGAGACTCTATGAACATCCCCTTCCCCAAAAGCTGGGCTGCATTTTCAGATGTTAAATTCTGCATAAATCATTCTGGAATGATTGTGGCCTTTTTAAATCCAGTGAACTTGGTGAGCCTTGGTTTTCCATGCTTCACTTATTGCTCATCATTCACAGGCTGCCTCCACCCTGCTCCCAGCTGCCTGAGCTTTCTTCCTGGGCTTCAGTTGCTATGTAGTTTTATTCCTGGTTCATTTAAAAGGTCGATTTGCTCCTAAAAAAATCCTTGACTCCAGAAGCCGTATAATGTCATCACAGGATGTTAGAGCTTGAAACAACTTCAGGAAGTCCAAAACCTCTGTTCCACAGAGAGGTACTTGCGGGCCCTCTTAGAGATGATGTGACCTGGCCCTGCAGTCTGGAGTCAGAGCCACGCCTGTGTGGTTTCAGTCCCGTGCTGCCCCTTCCTGCAGCTCTGTTCTAAATTAGCTTCCCCGTGTTCTGCTCCAACTCCAACCTGCTGTCCTGGTCTGTCCCCTTGTGCTCTCCTATTAGCAAGAATGGCCAAGAGTTTATGAACATCATCCAAGAGAGGGGCAGGAGAGAGCCAGTAAAAAAACAATTTGCTCAAAGTGTACATGTCCAAACAAGTGATGTAAGAAACTCACATTATGTCTGGTTAAGTCAGTTTGAGTGAGATGACATATAAAACTGTCTATTGATACTGGAGAATGCTGCTTTTCTTGTAGCAATCTATGAAAATATGGGAATCCTATTACTAGCATCTTTCCCGAATAAAATATTGGAATGTCAATTGCTATTCCATTACCATCCTTTAAGAATGTTTGGACTATAAATACTGATTTTATTAGTGATTTTAATACAATAGCAGTAGCTTCTGTTCACTGAGTGACTTTTATGTGCCAGGTCCCATACTAAACACATGATCTCATTTAATCCCCATAACAACTCTATGAGATCATTATTATGGTTACTTATATTTTACAGATGTGGAAATTGGAGCTGGGAGGTTAGCTAAGCTCCCACCTTTGAACCCAGGACTCTCTGATCTCGGCTTCATAATCATTTTGTACACCTCCTTCCATCTTTAAGGGCATAACTAAGTTCTGGTTGAGTTCTCCGTGTCTTTTAATGCTGAGCAGAGATGCTGAATTGAAACTCTGCCTGTTCATTCCTTGCCCACAGTTTGCCAAGGCCCTTCTGTGGCAGATGTTGTGTTCCTGTTGGATATGTCCATCAATGGCAGCTGGGAGGACTTTGACTATCTTAAAGAATTCCTGGAAGAAAGTGTATCTGCTCTGGACATCAAGGAAAACTGCATGAGGGTTGGCCTTGTGGCCTATAGCAATGAGACGAAGGTGATTAACCCACTGAGCAGTGGCATAAACAAGTCAGAGGTTCTCCAGGATATACAGAGCCTCTCTCCCCAGGCCGGGAAGGCCTACACTGGAGCTGCCTTGAGAAAGATCAGGAAGGAGGTTTTCAGCGTGCAGCACGGCAGTCGGAAGAATCAGGGGGTGCCACAGATAGCTGTGCTGGTGACCCATAGCCCGTCTGAGGACAACGTGACCAAGGCTGCTCTGAACCTCCGGCGCCAGGGGGTGACCATCTTCACCATGGGCATAGAGGGGGCCAGCGACGCCCAGCTGGAGAAGATCGCATCTCACCCTGCCAAGCAGTACGTCTCCAAACTGAAAACCTTCTCCGACCTGGCCGCCCACAACCAGACGTTTCTAAAGAAACTGCGGAACCAGATCACACACACAGTCTCTGTCGTTTCCGAAAGGACTGAAACCCTCAAATCTGGTAAAGCCTTTTGCTGAGAGAAGGATTATTCCCATCGTTTTGCTTTTTTCTTGTCTTGCAGGTGTTCTGTGTACAAAAGGGCTTGGCAGGCATGATGTAGGGAGGGAGAGTGAGTTCCTGACTTTTTAATTTAACTTGATAATAGGAAACGTAAATTGGGGGAGAATAAAAGCTCTTGAGGTGTTGGAATGGGAAGACGGGATTTCTTTTTTTATTTGCTCTTTTGCACAGCTTTACTTGGATTCTTTGTTACTTCTCAACACTCCAGAATACCTTCCTTTGTTATTTCCCGCTCTGCACTTTTTCCTTTCTCACCTTTGCCTCTCATGTTTCCTTGCCTTTCCTTTCTTTTTTTTTGTGTGTGAGTACTTTTCTCTCCCTCCTCTTCTTCCCTCAGCCTCAAATTCCAATTTAGAGAATAAAGAGGAAGCATGATTTGGATTGAGGACAGAGTAATGAATTTATTGGGAGGTACTATTCTAGTATCAGTGAGTTTAGAGAGAGACAGAGAGCAATGTATTTCATATATTTCATACATACACATGTATTTTTCATAAATTATGTGTGTGCATGCAATACATATATATATCTGCATCCTTCAACAAATATTTACAGCATGTCGACTGCAGAAGTGTCACTGCCTGGCATAAATAAGGCCACTGACAATACCCCTGGTTGTGTTAACTGACCAGGAGTGGATGAAGGGTAAATACTTTGTTCAAGATTTCAAGAAAGACGGCACTTTGTCCACCATGTCCAGTTAAATGCTACCTTCTCTAGCTCGCAAATCACCACTTAACATTTTGCTAAACAGTTACTCCCTGCTAAGAGAAGTGACTTGTAAAAAGCATCTTCATGTTTTCTTTCTAATCTTTTACGACATCCAGATTGACTCTGATCCTTGATACAAATCATCTCAAACTGTCACAGATAATTCATTTGGGTCTTTAACATGGAGAAACTGTTTCTCATTTTTCTGTCTGACAAGGCTGGTGTTTGCCCTTCCTCCCACCTGCCCCTGTGTCTCTGTCCCACTTGCCCCAATGCCACACTCAGTTTTCGTGTTGCATTTTAGGTTGTGTGGACACTGAGGAAGCAGACATCTATCTGCTCATCGATGGCTCTGGGAGCACCCAGGCCACGGACTTCCAGGAAATGAAGACCTTCCTGTCGGAGGTTGTAGGGATGTTCAACATCGCTCCCCAGAAGGTGCGAGTTGGGGCTGTCCAGTATGCTGACCGCTGGGACTTGGAATTTGAGATCAATAAATACACCAACAAGCATGATGTGGGAAAGGCCATCGAGAACATCAGGCAGCTGGGCGGGAACACAAACACAGGTGCAGCCTTGAACTTCACCCTGGGGCTGCTGCAGAAAGCGAAGAGGCAGCGGGAAAACAGAGTGCCAAGCCACCTTGTTATCCTGACCAACAGTGTGTCCCAGGACAGCATCTTGGGGCCCGCAAACAGACTGAGAGAGGAGCTCATCCACGTCTATGCCATTGGGGTCAAGGAGGCCAACGAGACACAGCTGCGAGAAATCGCAGGCGAGGAGAAGCGGGTGTACTATGTGCATGACTTTGATGCCTTGAAAGACATAAGAAACCAGGTTGTTCAAGAAATCTGTGCCAAAGAAGGTAGGACTCCTTGCCTTTGGACTTCAGCTCCCAAATTGCTTTCCTGCAGTATTTATTTTTTGTTTTTTTAATTGAAATATAGTTGATTTACAATGCTGTGTTAACTTCTGCTGTACGGTTATACATATATACACATTCTTTTTCATATTCTTTTCCATTATGGTTTATCACAGGATATTGAATATAGTTTCCTGTGCTGTACAATAGGACCTTTTTGTTTACCCATCCTATACATAACAATTTACATCTACTTTCTGCAGTGTTTGATGCTGCAGGTGTGCAGAAACAGCATAAATGACCAAGCTGAGATTCATTGACTCGTGGAGCTGTTTATTATCCAGAACAAAATGAAGGGCCCATTATAGTGTTGCTCTAATTATAATTATCTGAAGCATAAAAAGAATATTTCAGGTTTATTTCGGTTGCTTTTTAATAAAATGTGTATGAAATCTTCTAGAGCTAGATAAGTAATTTTCAACTAGGGGTGATTTTTCCCCCTCAGGGGATGGTTGGCAATGTCTAGAGACAATTTTGGTGGTGATAACTAGGGGAGTGCTAATTAATTAGCTTCTAATAAGTATTAATTAGCTTCTCCCCACAAATCCCTGTGAGGATAGATCTATGATTAGACACTGCCTGTGTAATATGATCAAATGATTTCTGATTTTAAGGAGTACTACAGGTTTATTTAAATTGCTTTTTGATAAAACATGTATGAAATCTTCTAGAGTTAGATCAATAGTTTTCAACCAGGGGTGATTTTGCCCCCTTAGGGAATAGTTGGCAATGTCTAGAGACATTTTTGGTGGTCATAATTGGGGCAGCACTACTGGCATCTAACAGGTAGAGGGCAGGGATACTGCTAAACATCCTACAGTATCCTACAGTGCATGGATTGCCCTCCACAATACAAATTTTCCAGCCCACAATGTCAGTAGTGCTGAGGCTGAGAAACCCTGAGTTACATATTAAAGCAAATTACTAAATAACAAAGAGAATAGGCTCCCTCTCATTGCCTTCAATGCATTATTTACCTGATAACAGCCCTTACCAAGTACATGCTTAACTTACATATAGAATTATTTGTGTTTTGGATTTTTCTGTTCACTCTTAATCTTTTTACACGAAGCCAACTTGAATAACCCATCTCCTTTCTCTTGTGTAGCCTGCAAAGAGATGAAGGCCGACATCATGTTTCTGGTGGACAGTTCTGGCAGTATAGGACCTGAAAACTTCATCAAAATGAAAACATTTATGAAAAACCTGGTGAGCAAATCTCAGATTGGGGGAGATAGGGTGCAAATCGGTGTAGTCCAGTTCAGTGACATCAATAAGGAGGAGTTTCAGCTCAACAGATATATGTCCCAGGGAGAAATTTCAGATGCAATAGACCGAATGGCTCACATTGGAGAAACTACCTTGACCGGTAGCGCCCTGACCTTCGTGTCTCAGTACTTCAGCCCTGCCAAGGGGGCCCGACCCAACGTCAGGAAGTTCCTCATTCTCATCACGGACGGTGAGGCTCAGGACACAGTCAAGGACCCAGCAGTGGCACTTCGGCAAGAAGGCATAATTATCTACTCCGTGGGGGTGTTTGGCTCCAATGTCACCCAGCTTGAGGAGATCAGTGGGAGGCCGGAGATGGTTTTTTATGTTGAGAATTTTGACATTCTGCAACACATTGAAGACGACCTTGTTTTTGGAATATGCAGCCCCCATGAAGGTAGGTGTGGGCATATTCACTATAGGGGGATTATCCAAATGCCACAAATACATGTTAGTCGTTGTTTCTTGAACTAAGCAGACTACTATTTGAACATTGTATCCTAGTGGCTTTTGACTTGCTTATAGAAATGAAAGTTTCCTCAACAGAACTGTTAAATTAGACAGTAAGGAACAATTCTGATCCACCTAGATGCTTTCCTTTTCGTAGACAAAGCACTAGGGTGATGAATCCTCCATTTAAGGAAAATAGTATCGTACCGGATTTTAGGTCTGGTTCCCTAGAAGCAGAAGCTGAGTCGGGGGTTCTTGAGAAGTGATTTATTTATTTATTTATCTGTTGCTTTTCCTTTTTTAAAAATTTTATTGGAGTATAGTTGATTTACAATGTCGTGTTAGTTTCAGGTGTACAGCAAAGTGATTCAGTTATACATACATACATATATATGTCCTTTTTCAGTTTCTTTTCCCATATAGGTTACTATAAAATATTGAGTAGAGTTCCCTGTCCTATACCGTAGGTACTTGTTGGTTATCTATTTTATATATAGTAGTGTATATATGTTAATCCCAACCTCCTAATTTATCCCTTCCCCCCCCCTCCTCCCCTTTGGTGACCATAAGTTTGTTTTCTGTCTCTGAGTTTGTTTTGTAAATAAGTTCATTTGTATCTTTTTCTTTTTAGATTCCACAGTATAAGTGATATCATATGATATTTGTCTTTCTCTATCTGGCTTACTTCACTTAGTATGATAATCTCTAGGCCCATGCATGTTGCTGCAAATGGTATTATTTCATTCTTTTTATGGCTGAGTAATATTCCATTATATATATGGACATTTAGGTTGTTCCTTGCCTCAGCTATTGTAAACAGTGCTGCTATGAACATTGGGGTGCATGTATGTTTTCGAATTATGGTTACCTCTGGATTTAGGCCCAGGAGTGGGATTGCAGCATCATACAGTAGCTCTATTTTTAGTTTTTTAAGGAATCTCTATACTGTTCTCCATAGTGGCTTCACCAATTTACATTCCCACCAACAATGTAGGAGGGTTCCCTTTTCTCCACACCTCTCCAGCATTCATTATTTGTAGACTTTTGATTTATTGAGGAGGTGTTTTCAGAAGAGAAGTAAGGAGGGCAGGACAGGGCATGGGTAAGAGTTAAGCAAGGAGGTGGTCTCAGCTAGAGTCTGGCTTCAGCCTCATCCCACGGGGAGCACTGGAGCATGAATTACATCACAGAGTCGGTTTCACCTTGAGACAGGGGCCCAGCCTTGTATAATCTGAGTTTGGGGGCTATGTGTGGTCCACTGAGACAGGCAATAGAGGGGTATAACCTCCTGGGCAAGGTGTCTCCCCTTTGACCTAACATCCACTATACATGTTTGTTCATTTTACAATTTTTAAAAATCAATACTTACATAAAATGAGATAATCTTTGTAAAAACATGTTGATATTTATTAAATCCTATAAAGGAGGAATATAGTATAGGAACCTGAGCAATGGATGCTTCCAAGGAAATAAATAGGGTAGTCACCCACATGTTCCTAGGAGACTGCAGAGTAAGGGAAGTGATAAAACTTAGGTTCAGCAGAAATAAGGGGCTGATTTATACTGCGACCCATGGGACTTGATGACAGAGACATTCTGAAAAACCTCTATGGAGGAGATGGATCTTAATGGAATTTTGAAGGAAAAGAGGGACATTGTTCTGTTGTTCAAATAACAGTTCTTGTCAACCCCCACTAGAAGTCTTGGTGACTGCGGTCTATGTTTTGTGGCAAGAGGAATACACCTGGATTACATGTCCTGGTAACTCCACGCAGAACAAATCTGACCTTTTTGAAGGGTGCCAGCACTGAGCAGTCTACCCCCCAGCCCCCTGGGTAATCCAAGCAGGTCCCCTGGGCAGCCGAAGGCCAGAGGGACATAGTTTCTCCTTGTGAGGACCCAGACTTTCTGGAGAATTTGGTTACGGCTCTGTACACATGGCCTCTAGTTAGGGGGGGAAGTGCATTGGCTTTAGGATTTGCAACAGCCCTACCACGGACCAATAAAGTGGCTGTCAAGGAAGGGAATGTGGTGAGCCTTGGACGGGGCAGGGGGAATCTTCTCACAGTTCCATTTCTCCAGAATGGATGAGTTAACATTCGGAACACACCTTCCTAAGGCCTGTAGAGGGATGGTGCTACATAGAGACTAAATCATTCACCATCTTACAATTCCACTTCTCCAGAATGAGTGAGTTGGAGTTTGGAACTCTGTACCTTGAGTTAGAATGTGATACACACATAGACTAATTGGGTCTTTCCTTCTTTACTTTTCCATGGCATTGACCCTACATTTAAAAGGTTAACGAGAAGTCATGCTAGGACCACTTGGTTGGGCCAGGTGTGAAATGGGTTTATTTTTATGACGAGGCCCAATCATGAAAACAGATAATGTCTTAAGAAAGTCAAAAAGGGAGAAAATGTAACCTTGAAAAGTTAAACATGAAAAAATATACAGTGTTGCCAAATTCATTTTCATCTGGTCATTTCCCCAGGGTTCATTTTAAGAATAAAATCTCATCATCCCTGTGGCTTAAAAAAAATAAACAAATTAGTGTAAATGAAAGCACATGTTGAAGGTACCACTTAAACACAGGAAAATTTCCTCAGAATTTTGAATTTTTTTTTTTTTGGTCCAAAAGCACTTGACATGTTTATCCCTGATGATCCTGTGACCCACCTTCCCACCCCCTTCCCAACCCCTGCAGTAGGCTTCACGTCACATCTGCCTTGTCCTAAAAGCCACCTAAATGAGCATTACTATGTACTGGCAGCACAAATGCATGTGTGTTGTGTCTGTTGTCCAGGGAGCGGACATTCCAATGAACAGCTTGATCCTATGGAGAGGAGACACTGGCATTTAAAAAACAGATGGGGGAGGGGAGTCCTGCATGATGTGCAAGCTAATCTCATCCAGTTTTCCTTTCTCCTCCTTCAGAATGCAAGCGCATTGAAGTTTTAGATGTCGTGTTTGTAATTGACAGCTCTGGCAGCATTGACCATGATGAGTATAATATCATGAAGGATTTCATGACTGACTTGGTGAAAAAAGCTGATGTGGGCAAGAATCATGTCCGGTTTGGGGCTCTGAAGTATGCAGATGACCCAGAGGTGCTGTTTTATCTGGATAACCTTGGCACAAAACGGGAGGTGATCTCGGTGCTCCAAAATGACCAGCCCATGGGGGGCAACACTTACACCGCCGAGGCCCTGGGCTTCTCAGACCACATGTTCACTGAAGCCCGGGGCAGCCGCCTGCACAAGGGGGTCCCCCAGGTCCTCATCGTAATCACCGATGGGGAATCCCATGATGCCGATAAGCTCAATGCCACAGCCAAGGCCTTACGGGACAAGGGCATCCTTGTCCTGGCCGTGGGGATCGCTGGTGCCAACCCCGTGGAGCTGCTGGCCATGGCAGGATCAAGTGACAAGTACTTCTTTGTGGAAACTTTTGGAGGCCTGAAGGGGATATTTTCAGATGTGTCCGCCAGTGTGTGTAACTCTTCAAAAGTAGGTAAGATTCATCCATTAAGTTTTTAATTATCAGCAGAGGTCCAAATAAGGGAGAAACCAAAGAGAAGGGGCACTGAGAGTTCTGCAGAAGTTCCCACATTGTGGAATCTCAAATTGGAAAGACCTCAAGGATGTTTCATTTGGCCTTCCACAACATTCCCACTCACTTCTGCCTAAACTCTTCCAATGATGGGAAATTCGCCATTTCAAACAGGCTTTATTTATTGGAACACAACTGTGTTTACATGCCACTTTCACCCTCTAGTTCTCCTTCCTGTTCTTTACACAAGAAATCAAATCCCTCTCTTCCTAAGAACCAGCGACCACTGCTTGAAGCCCTCTCTCCTCCATTCTGGAAGTCCCCTGTGCCTTCACCCGTTTCTGTTATGGCACAAGTTCATTTGCAATATGGAGCCCAATGTTAAGCCCTCAGTTTTAGCCTCAGATGTTTCCAGAGAAGATTGTGAGCAGGACTTCTTTTGCCCTGGATGCTGTGTTTCTATTCTGGCAGCTAGAAATTGCATTGCTGTATGTATGTATGTATGTATGTATTCATTCATTCATTCATTCAGCTGCCACTTTACACTTTTGTTTCAAAGGGAGATTGTGGTTTATTAAAATTCCTTAGTATTTCTATTAGGATGTGTTTTACCAAAAATACCAAGTATTTTTAATTAGATGAATTAATATTAATCAAGGATTTCAAAATCTTGGTGCAGTTCCTTTTAAAACTTATTTAACTTTCCTGTTTTTCATATGCCTTGCCTCCTGAGAATGCAGCTACTGTCTTTTTCTTTCACAAAACTAAAAAAAATCCATCTGGATCTCACTGAAAACCAGAAAGAATCTCTTACTTTCTGTTGGCCAATGTCTAAAAATCAATCTGCCCCTTTCAAGTCCATTGTAGAAGTTGAAATTGAATGTTTATACTGGAAGTTTTCCCTTGGGCACTGAAACAAAGGAATTTAATGAACTAAACAATTCCCGAAGGATCTGTTTACCCTATATTTTATCTCTTCCTTGCTTATCTAGGCTACAGGAATCTCAGACACCTTTAACATTTTCTGAGGTTAAAATGAGAATTAACAAAGTTAGTTCAATGGTGAGCTCTCTGGGGAATTCAAGGAAATGATAATGCTTTCCAGAAGGCTAAGGAACACACATGAGCTCGTGCCAAGCATAACTCATTCACTGGCAACGGCCTTTCACATTCTTTTTGTTAATTTGCTGTGTTAAGACAAGGGAAGCATCTCTAAGCCATAGTGCGTTGTTCAAAAACATTTTTCTCAAGTAGACATTTTTGCCTGTATACACCAGAAAATGGGTTGATTAAGAAACAAACTGACTAGATATAGGCTGGAAGTCATGATTCTCAAAGCTCAATTTGCCCTAAGAAACTAGAAAAGCACTTATTGGCTCAACTGGCCAGCAAGGCCAAGCCAATAATACAGACCATCTGTCTCTTGTTTGCATCCCTAAATAGAGGCTATGCTGCTACTGTCACTGAGCTTTCTGGAAGAGTTAAAGCTAGATTGCAGGTGAGAACAATATTTCTGTGGCACCACACCTATTTCTTTGACATCTCGGTGTGAGACCAAACAGAAAAGTCAAGAGAAGCCTAAAAGGACGTGGGAATTGTATATGCCTCATGCTGCCTTTATGCCCAATTGTTTGTTTTTGTTTCCTCTCCAGTTAATGGGACCACAGGGTGGCTTAAGCTAAGAAACCAGCTTCAGAAATAGCATTTCTCTGTAGCTGGAAACATTTGACTTCTGCTGGGTTAGAGAAAGAATAAAAATCTGATTTTGTTGCTGTGTACTTTGTAGATTGTGAAATTGAAAAAGTAGACCTCGTGTTCCTCATGGATGGTTCGAATAGCATTCATCCAGATGACTTCAAGAAGATGAAGAAATTCTTGGCATCTGTCGTTCAAGACTTCGATGTCAGTGTCAACAGAGTGCGTATAGGAGCTGCCCAGTTCAGCCACACCTACCGGCCGGAGTTTCCACTGGGAACTTTCATCGGCAAAAAGGAGATCTCCTTTCAGATTGAAAACATCCAGCAGATCTTTGGATACACGCACATTGGCTCTGCTCTCCGGCAGGTAGGGCACTACTTCCAGCCGGACATGGGCAGCCGGATCAACACAGGTACCCCGCAGGTGCTGCTGGTCCTCACAGATGGCCAGTCCCAAGACGAAGTGGCTCAGGCCGCGGAAGAGCTGAGACGCAGAGGGATCAACATTTACTCCGTGGGCATCGGGGATGTGGATGACCAGCAGCTCGTTCAGATCACCGGGACTGCCGATAAAAAACTGACAGTTCACAACTTTGACGAACTGAAAAAGGTCAAGAAGAGGATCGTTCGCAACATCTGTACCTCGGGGGCTGAGAGCAGTGAGTATTGAAAGTGTCCTTCGTGTTTGTTCCTTCCCTGGGGCTGGTGGGAAAACGTAGCTTTGTGCCTCCGGATTTCAAATTAAGCTTTTCACAGTTATCAAGTATTTTTTGTGACTTGTGGATTAAGAAACAGGATATTGGAGAGACTCTGTCCTTTTCTCTCCCCTTCTCCTGGGAGTACATGCCCCCTCTGTGAATGGGAATGCCTCAGCTTCAGAAGGTGTGAGGAGAAGGCCGTTGTTTACACTCTGGTTGGTTTCAGAGGCTGAGGAATGTGTCCCAAAGAAATGAACTATTTGACAGACTTGGGTTGCCTGGCAATGGGGCTGCCAAGTGCTGCCACAGGTAGGGAGGCAACATCTGTAGAGGTTTAGAGCTTTGTTATGAAACTTCACTGCAGAAGTTGGTAAATATCTTCTTAAAAATTAGCACATTTTGACATTTTTCCAATAGATTGAAAGAAAGGTCTTCAAGGATAAATAGCTTTTTCTATTTTTCTAAAAGTTCTGACTGGGTTAGCTGTGATTCTGTATAACTACCTGTGGATTATAACTAACCCTGGATTTCCACTTGGGAGAGGAAGGCTACAGGGTTGCTAAGAGGCAGCTCTGGAAATGGACAGTTAACTGGGCTGCAAATCCCCACTCCATGGCTATTTTTTCTTGGACAAGTGGCTTAACTTTTCTAAGTTTAAAATTTTCTCCTCTGTAAAATGTGAATGACAGAACACCTAGTTCCGAAGGTCACTGTGAAGATGAAATGAGAAAATGCATATGTAACGTTACTTTGAATAAACATGACACCTGGGATGCCATTATAAAGTCACTTCACTTTTGTCTACCATTGACCCATTCAGTTTATTCATGGGGGTCAGCTCTTCCCTTGCCCTCAGTCACTTTCAGGAAATAAGTGAACCTCTTCTTGGTGATGAATATGTCCATCCCCGTGGAACTATTCAAACTTCACGTGAAGGTTACTGCGAGAAGGTTACTGTGCTTTCCCTGCCACAGGCCACTCACCATGACAGAAGCGACTGCACACGGTTGGCATTCTATCCATTGTTCCCAACCTCCCACTTCTGCCTCCTTCTCCCAGGCCCTGCCCTCTTCTTACTGACCATGGTTTCTGGCCTCTCCAGAATGGGCTGGGGAAGGGAGAGGAGCCAAAGAGATTCAGGAAAGTTCCTACTTGATGGCACTTTTCAGGACTTCGTTTTCTCAGTAGCCCATGTCTAAAGCTGGGCCCATTCATGAATGTTTCAAAGACTTCCCCTCCTGCCCCCCACCCCCTCCACCCCTACCAAAGCACATTTGTCAGAGCATTACTGTCTCTCCACCATAGCTCCCCTGAGGATGGTGAGCATCTCTCAATCCCAGATGTTCCCTTATGCCTTTCTCAGCCACCGGGCATCTAGTGATGCCTCCAGCTTTATCTGCTGCCAGCTCTTTGCCCCTCCAGGTGGCCTTCTTGGATGGGAGATCAGAGGAGCCCAACAGAGCTCTTTCTTACATGCAGCCTATCACCTCCATGGGAAACAATTACATGTCAATTTCCCCAGTAAATACTGGAAGTTCCAGCCACCTGGTGTGGGTGCCTCTCCTTTGCAGAGAGCAGCGTGCCATCCTGTCTCATTCTTTAGAATTTCTAGACTGCGTCATCTCCAAGTCACCTCTCAAATCTCCTCTCTCTTGACTTAAAGAGGACGTTACCTCCTCTCCTTGTGTGTGTGTGTGCTTGCGGGGAGAGACCTCATGGCACACCAACCATCGTCTCCAAAAGTGCTCCTCTAAACTCCAAGCTCAAACCTTTTATAAGACCCAGTGTGTGAGCCAAAGGTTAAGAGTCCTGTCATTGGTCAGGAATTATCACCTTTGTAAATCCCACTCTACTTTCCCCCCATACTTTGGAATGTGCCTGGTGACCTCAGCCAAACCTTCCACATGACTTTCCTTTTTCACATGAAATACCCATTTCCAATTATTAGGCAGAAAATGATCCCAGAACCATCTAGTCTGTCCTAGAGAGGATGAAAGAAGACCATGTGGAAAGTCAAAACAGCAGTCATGAATAAATAAATAAATAAATAAATAAATAAATAAATAAATAAACAAATAAACAAATAAGGAAAGTACCCTATAAAGGTAAACTTGAAGTGATTACTGTAGCAAACAAGAATGTATGAGGCCTTTGTAGCCAAGCCTGGGCTGAGGAATAATGAGGCTAGAATGATAAAGCTGATAAAGCTTCAAAAGCCTGTGCAAACATAGCGGAGGATACTAGCTCCTCTTAAATGATAAACCCCCAAATCAAGGAAATCAGACAGTAGCTTGGTGTGTCTCAAAGCAAACCAGATTCAGAGCCTGAACATCCAGCTTTGCTTCTTATTAAAATATGCACCACTTTGGAGAGGTCACTCGCCTTTCTTTTCACATTTGTGCAGTTACATCATCTCTGTTTCTCTGATTGTACTTAGGCTTCAATTTATGGGAAAGGATGGTCAGCTGCATGGAGATATGAGGGAAGAATCAGTATTTCTTGTGCATCTGTGTAGGGTCAAGCATTTTAAAGTGTTTTAAATGCATTATCTCATTAAACTCCCAAACCCTCTGTGGTTTGGTTTCATTCCCATTTATAAATGAGAAACTGGGGCTCTAAGGAATATTGGTAACCTGACCCAGATCATACAGGAGGCAACAAAGTAAGCAAATTTTGAAACCTAGGTCTGTCTGATTCCAACCCATTTGTGGGTTGTTAAATAAGCTGCCAGTTCTCTTGATATAATCGTTGTCTAGGTTATCTGATGCTTACATTATAAGTGATGTGCTTCAACAATTAATAGCTGAAACTTATCAAGACATCATGGGTTTATAGCTCAAAAGCTGCTGCTCCCTAAGGAAGCCACTCACTGCTAAGCTGTCACTTCTGACAGCACAATCTAACACTTGTAACCTGCATGATCTGGCATCACTGGACACCCTGGAGGTGGTGAAATAAGGTCGTTCAGCGTAGGAGCTCCAGACAGGCCTGGATCTGATTCCCACGTGCGAGATCCACCATAATAACTATGAGACCTCAGGCCAGCTTCTCTAAGTCACAGCTTCCCCTTCTGCAAAATGAGAATTAGAAGCATTTCTACTTATTCTGTGTTTCATAAGGACACGTGAGGAATGCATGGGAAGTGTGTATAAATGTTCAGCATGTCTTGGTAACTCTCACAGCGTATTACAGAGGGTATCTTGAAGTGATCTCATTAACACAGGTACATGGAGTGATGCAGTAGTTTAGTTCACAGAAGGACAATGTACCAAGAGTTCCTTGGTTCAGGAACTTTAGTAGTTTAGCAACATTTCAGAGCCATATTCCAATTTAATGCCTCAACATGCATCACATTCCCCTAAACAACTCCAAAGTCTGTTTTCTTATCTTCATTCATGCTTATTCTCCTGATTTTTTTGGAGTCTACCTATTCTGACCACCCAAAGGAGACCCCAGGCAGTTTTCAGGGTATGGACTTGCTGCCTTTTCTGGTGTGGAGCCGTGACTGGGTAGCAAAAGAATCGAGAGTACCTCTCATCTTTTTCATCATCATGGAAGATGAGTCAAAAAGGAGATTCAGCAAAAGGCCAGTCTGATGAAGATGAAGTAGACACACCCTCAGGAATTGGCTCAAGGAATGTGGGAAATATAAGGAAAAAATAGACGGTCATTTCCAACTTTTCTTGACAAGAATCTCTTTATGTTCCTGTCTTAATAGCATTCTCTAGAAAGCAGAGCTTAAAGCACAGTTTATGTGCTAATACTCCAGTGGGAGTACAGTCCCAGGGAAGCAAGAGTGAGTGGAGGGAAGTGATACAGAAAAGAGAAAAGTACATACAAGATGTACATCACCAAGCTAGCTACAGCTTTTGAGAAAGCATCACTGGTACGTTGGTCCTGCAGAACATCACCCAGGGAAGCCTCAGAACCACTGCACAGACCAGCCTATCAGGGGGAATAAAGGCTGGTTATCTGCCGGTTCCTTCCTATCTACTGCCTCTCACTGGTCAGAGTTCACCCCATGGAGACTTACTCTCCCATCCTACTGCATCGTGCTATCAGCCCTTTGGAAAACCAGATACGGGGCCAGCAGTGCATTGTATCTGCGGCTGAAGTAGTGGAAGGGGCCAGAGATCCCGTGAGTTCAGCTGGGTTGGACGTGGGCACCAGAGTCATTGAGGAACTACCGCAGTGAGAATGATGGAGGCCGTGTCAAAGCCTGCCCATCCCCCATAGTGTGGGAGACCCAGCGATGGTGGCTGCCAAGGCTCTCCAGTGGACAAATGTCCAACTCCTGTGTGTGTGTGCGGCCAGGACTGAGGGAGGGGGAGGGCAGAAGCAATCTGGGAGGTATATAAACTAGGTCTTCACCTAACTATATTTGCTAGATCGTTCTTTCTCTTTTTTTCATCTAAGATATCCCCTTCTGGGCTTCCCTGGTGGCGCAGTGGTTGAGAGTCCGCCTGCCGATGCAGGGGACACGGGTTCGTGCCCCGGTCCGGGAGGATCCCACATGCCGCGGAGCGGCTGCGCCCGTGAGCCATGGCCGCTGAGCCTGCGCGTCCGGAGCCATTGCTCCACAATGGGAGAGGCCACAACAGTGAGAGGCCTGCGTACCGCAAAAAAAAAAAAAAGATATCCCCTTCTTTCAAATCTCCAAAGAAATTTTTCACTTAACCCAGCTAATAACAGTCAACAGCCCGACTTTGCCCTTTGCTCAAAAACTTTTGAGAAAAGGGAAAAAAAATCTCAAAAATCTGTCTTCTAATCTTAAAAATATACCCTACCATCTTGACAGTATTTCTTTCTTTTCTTAAAAATTTTATTGAAGTATAGTTGCTTTACAATGTTGTGTTAATTTCTGCTATACAGCAAAGTGATTCAGTCATACATACATAGATATATGTATTCTTTTTCATATTCTTTTCCATTATGGTTTATTACAGGACATTAAATATAGTTCCGTGTGCTGTACAGTAGGTCCTTGTTGTTTATCTACTTTATATATAGTAGTTTGTATCTGCTAATCCAATTTATCCCTCCCCCATCCCGTTCCCCCTTTGGTAACCATAAGTTTGTTCTCTGTGTCTGTGAGTCTGTTTCATAAATATGTTCATTTGTTTGACAGTATTTCTTAATACTAAAAGTCTGCCATCATTAACTCCAATTAAGGACTTTCTTTATAAGTCAGATAATTAAAATCAGCTTTGGGGTTTAGCAGGAGACCATAACTGTCTAGTTCAATCCTTTATTTTTTCTGTTCTTTTGTATTTTTATTTTGAAATATATAATCTTCTTATTTTTATAGACAAGAAAATTAATGCCCAGAGAGGTTAAGAGATTTGGCAGAAGTTATTTGGTAGTAACACAGAAGTGACCTGTACAGGACTAAAACTAAACTCTGCCTCCCCAATCCAGCATTCCACACTGCTATTTGGCAAATTCTCAGAGTACTAGTTTACTTGTGTTTATCACCCTCTGTAGCCAGTCCCATGGATTACCTTCTTAATTTCCCTTGCATTTATTACCCCCTTTTGATTCCCACTCCTGTTATCCTATTGATAACTACAATCCTTCATTATTTCTCTTTGGAAATCCACTTTTAGCCTTTTTCCTAGCCCACTTCCAAAATCATCCCTGCCTCTTCAAAGGCCTCTTGAGTTGAGGGCAGATGTCCTGCAGAGTCTGCAAGGCCATTCCATGATTTGCATGGCCCACTCTCTCTAATTGTATGTAATTGTAGACATATGACGGCCACCTCTGGACTTGTTCCCCAAATTCCGTTCCTTTGATCACATTATCATGGACTCATTTGTCAATTTGAATTAGTTAAACAAACACCAGGAACTTGTTTACTAGAGTTTATAATCTCAGTAATCTAGACAAAAAGTTAAAACGCTTTATTTTTAAAGGGGACAGTTCCCAGGAACACTCAATGACATTTTGGCATATTTGCCAATGTTTGTTTTTTCACAAGAGACTGTTTTCCTTGAAGGCAGTAATGTGTTTTGGTGAATGAATGGTTTTCTGTTCAGGAATTAAAACAATGTTCATCCAAGAGTGAAACTTTCAATCTCAAAATAGAAATGAAAGGATATAGATTTAAGAGGAAGTTTGGAAGGGACATATTCGAGTGCTTCCTTCTGACTAGTTCCTTTCTTTTTATCTCACTTTCTGAGTATCGGAGAAGACATTTTCCAATTAAGTACAGTAAAATAAGAAAACTCACCTTTCAGATGTTTTGATGACTTTAATTTACCTTGAATGTCATGGTGAAAATTGATTATCAAATAAGGTTTCTTCTCCCTCACCCAACTCTTTTATCATTAAAAGTGAATCAAGTTCCTGTCCGTTGTTTTAAGAACTGAAACTGTTGTTTTGGTTTCAAAGACTTGCAAATGCCCAACTGACCAGTGTGTCTGGAAGGCGGGCGTTTGTCTACACAACAAATATCTGAAAAACTGCTTCTCTAAATAATGCAAATTAAAATTAAACATTCCTATGCCTTATTTTACCAAGCAAGCTGTGTGTGTGTGGAATTTGCTGGAAAAGGTTGAAGTTTCTAGTCAACCTAAAAGTTCTTGAAAAAAGAGTGTATATGTCATAGGATTTTACCCTTCTCATTATCGTCCTGTTAGGAGGGTCAGCTTAAAATTTCAAGCCCTTGTAGTTTCTCCAGTGTTTAAATGTCTCTAGAGTTAATAAGGATGAGAGCAAAGCACTTTAAACGCAATGCTTCTCTAAGTATTTCTTAAACTCCAAAATAGCAGTGGCTTTGACTTCCTGAGTGGCTGAGCTCTGAGCACAAAGCCATCTTTGACACGGTTGAATATGGGTAATTCGGTACCCAGTTTCTTCACTTGAAGGACTCCAACCAAGCAAGATCTCAAAGGGTCTCACAGAGTCTCTATTTTTCTTTCTACTTTTTCTTTTCTGAGTGGATGTTAGGAGACAAAAAGAGGAATCAAAGATTCTTTTCAGAAAGATAAATCATCAAAATCATTCCTTTAGGAGTCTTCTGTGATTTATTTTTTCTAAATTACTTTCTCTATTCAAATGTTTTTTATATTTCCCTTATAATTATAATTTAATATTTGTTGAATGACCTCAGTTATAAATAGCATGATATGAATTTCCTATTTTAGACTGTTAACATTTCCACAACATATTTCAGCTATTTAAGGGACTACATAGCTTTCTCAATGGACACAATGAAATCTTTCAGAACTTCATTATAGAATCATCTAGATTTTATAGATGCTAAAAAAGTAACACTTTAACAGCTTGTGAAAGAGTGATTCTGAGCCTCTTCCATTATTCACTCATGCTCTTTCATTTTTTCCAACTTTATAACTGGGACAGAAGCAAGAATTCCAAGTCCCGTGATTCAGATATGACATCCAAGTCAAATAAAGCTATTTGTTAGTCTAATAAGATATGATTTTCCCTTGAATCCTAGATTGCTTTGTGGACATTGTGGTGGGATTTGACATCTCAACTCAGCAGAATGGGCAGAATTTGCTTGAAGGTCAGTCTTGGATGGAAACTTACCTTCAAGACATCTTACGTGCCATCAGTTCCCTCAGTGGGGTAAGCTGTGAGGTGGGCACAGAGACTCAGGTTAGTGTGGCTTTTCAAGTGACCAATGCCATGGAAAATTATTCCCCCAAGTTTGAGATCTACAGTGAAAGCATACTGAACAGCTTGAAGGATGTAACAGTTAAAAGACCATCTCTTCTCAACGCAAACCTCTTGAGTTCTCTGTGGGGTGCATTTCAGAATAAATCAGCTGCTCGGGGAAAGGTAACTTGGTTTTATTTTATTTATTGGTCTTTGGTGCAATGACTTCCTTTTTACTCATTTTTCTTTTTTGAATACTTTCTTAGGTGGTTCTCTTATTTTCAGATGGATTGGATGATGATGTTGAAAAACTTGAACAAAAATCTGATGAACTTAGAAAAGAAGGTACCAAGCATGGGGAGGACTGGGAAAGGAGTGTTGATGAACTTTATAATCTCAAAACTCATTTCTAACTCTTACATTTCCAGACACTCAAATAGCACTGAATTTGCCAGCCTCTCCCCTCTGGATGCACTTGGCAGAGCAAATGAGCTCTCACAGCATTTTGGCACCTACTTTTTCCTCTCCCCATATGAAACAGCGCTGAATACGGTGTCCTATCCTTTCTCTCATATTACTTCATTTCTTCTTCCTAAGCTTTCCTGGAGGATGTTCCTGTCTCCCTTGCCCCGCATTATCTAATATTGCTATGTCTTTAGTGTCAGCAGAAGTGAACCATGTATATTTCTCCTTGACTAAGGAATGGGAGAGTTGGATTATTTTCTTCTAACACTCTTAAAGTTTCCAGAGTTACAAGCAGTGTTGGACAAGTTTACTCATGTTTCGGGATTTCATAATCAGTTCCTTCCTTCAGATAACAGATGGACCAACTATGGTGTTTATGACTTTGTAAAGTTCTGGCACCAGGCTTTTGACTTTAGAAACCAATGCCTATTCTGACTCATTGTCAGTTCATACTAAAATATGGATCAGTGGAAGAAAAATGCATTCACATGTTCCAGTTTGACTGAAAATAGAAATACTTATAAGTGGATGTAATTGGTACTCCACCCAGACCCCTTTACAGACAGGTTCCCCCATCCTCCAGCTGCTAACACATTACCCACAGGTTCCCCTTTCTCTGAGGAACTGCCCTTTGCCAGTGGGAGCCACCTTACCTGGAATGTTACTCCCCATCCCACACCTGGGCAGCAGGTAGAGTTCAGAGACTTGGACCTTTGCCTCAAAGTGGCGCCAGTTTTGTAGTGTAACTCATGCTCCAGAGTTCCCAAGGGGTCAGGTTGACGCTAGATGTTAGCTGAAACACTGTCTTGCTCAGATCCTTCCCCAGTCCTACCCTGCTTACCTTTGTCCCCTTCTTTCAGAGAGTGCTTCCTCAATAAATTGTGTGTGTCCAAATTGCTATCTCAGGCTCTGCTTCTAGGGAATTTAGCCTAAGACATCTGTCTCCCAGGTTAACTATTAGAGGCTGATTAGATTTTGTCTTTTCTGTCTGGTTCTCTTTCCTCCATCTTAAAAAAATTGCTGAATTCACTGAATTCACAACTGAAGAGTAAGAATTTTTATTTTATTTACTAAATCTGCTTCCCTTTATTCTGTCAAGTCTTGGCTTTTTTCCTGATCTGAGGTGGAGATGTTAATGAAGACTGAGAACAGGACCCTAGAGTGGGTGGGTAGGGTTTTCTCAACTTCAGCTTTTCTTTTGTGGGGGAAAGATGTTTCTCTTACAGACAACATCAGAGTTTTCTCCAGGAAGTTTCTCTCGGAACACCCAGATTTCTAAGACCAATCTTCTTTCTTCCAACTCCCAAGGAAAAACTAGTAAATGAGTTTCAACTTCAGAAGCTAGATTTTGAATATCCTCAGAAATTTAGAATCTTTTTTTCAATATTCAAAAATCAATTATATTTCCAAATGCTAACGAAAAACTGGAAAACAAAATTTAAAAAGCCATTTACAATGTACACACAACGTGAAATACTGAGGTATACATTTAACAAAATATAGTTGTTTGTTTGCTGAAATTACTAAACAATGATATAAAGACTCAATATGGTTAAATTTCAATTTTCTCCAAACAAATCTATAGATTCAGTTAAATCGCAGTCAAAATCATAGCAGGATATTTGTTGATCTAGAAAAGCTGGTTCAAAATGTATGTGGAAATGCAAAGGAGCCAAAATAGCCAAAACAACTTTGAAAAAGAGGCAAAAGTTGGAGGACTCACACTAGCTACAATCTTTGAATGGGAAAGATAAAGGGGTGTGGGCCATAATGTTCTTTGAAAAGTGTCGAATGTCTCTCAATAGGAACAAAGAGCACCTCTGGCTCTGGCTTCCCTTATCTAAATATAGACGATTTCAGTTGATGCTGGGCCCTATGATCTGTTAACCCAGGAGATCCTCTCTAACTTGAGGCCCAGAATCTATACATGTAAACTGTGCCATCACCGTGAAACAAGAGGAGACCAGGAGAAAAGTATTCTCAATGATGGATATCACTTTAATCCATGTGGATTGGGGTATGAATCAGTTTCTTCATTTTAAAAAATCCAGTACTCTAGAATCTTCTCAGTGATTCTTTATTCTTCCAATTTTTGAAATCTTTTCTTTCTTAATTCATTTTTTAGGAATTGAAGATACTATTTAAGATCATATGACTCATGTACTGGATGAGTCTGAAAGGATCAAGTCCTCCATCCTGAGAAAAGCAGTTACAAATTATAGTTATATGCATATTTTCTGCAAATAAACAATCCCATGGTTCTCATAACTCTTATTAAACTTTTACATTTCCTGGAACTTATAAGAAAAATCAGATGTGAGATCTTTTTCCCTTATAGATAGACCCACTGGCATGCCTTCTTTTCATCATTAAACGCCAGTTGATGAACTCAGCATTCTTCATTGCCTCTCCCAGCCCTCATCGCCCTTCTCCCCATCCTTCTCACTCTTGGAAGAGTGACAAGCTGTCTTTGTTTGCTTGAGACAAGTCAGAGACTGTCAGCACTAAAACCAGGAAAGTTCGGGCCAACCAGGACAAGTTGGTCATCTTACTCTTTGGTGATTCTTCCTTTATTCCACTTCAGCAACCACACTGTTTGCATCTCTTAGAACTTGAGCCTCCCACTCTGTCCCTGAAACTGTATTCTCTTCATTCTCCTCTTCCTCTCAGAGTCATAATTCTATCATATAAGAACGCACTCAACTCTGCCAAGTCCTTGAACATTCTTTATCTATTCTGAGCCATTGGTTTTTAGGTCCCATCCAAAGAATTCTTCACCTATCCCTAATAAAATGAGAAAAGTTATGCCAATATAGTCATGTTTTCATAAAACTAAATTTATTCAACTTTAGGACTGCTCTTTATGATTATGTCCTTCGTACATTTTTGTTATTAAAATGCACTCTGAGTGTAGGCTTTGGAGTCAGGCTGTCTGGGGTAAACCTTTGCTTGTTTGTAAAATAGAGCTGTAATCGCAGTTACCTATAATGTTGTGCTTGTATCTTACAAATAAGATAATGCATGTAAAGCACTTAGGCAACTTCCAGGCACATAGTAATTATTAATAAATGAGAGCACAGTTGTTGCCATGGTTACCTCCACCCTAATGATTGCCAGGTTTATTACTATCATCATTTAATGTCCTTACTTTGCAAAATAAGTCAACCTTTTGTTAGTCTCTAAAAGTTTTATTTGAAGTATTCTATAAACTTCCAAGCCTATGAGCCACAGCTCTGGTTGCTTATATGACATTTGTTCCTGATTGCCTGACAAGGGGTCCTTTACTGTCTCTTGTACCTATAATTCCAACTGGATTGTCATTTAGAGCTGTGCTTCTCAAACTTTAATGTGCATATGAATCACCTGGGGATTTTATTAAAATACAGATTCTGATTCTGTGGGTCTAGAGTGGGGCCTGAGATTCTGCACTTCTGATGAGCTTCCGGGTGAAGGCAGTGCTGCTGCTCCAAGGATCTCCCCTTCAAGTGGCAAAAATTTAGAACACTCCCTTTCTTGACATATGAATTCCTCTGTGCTTTAGCATGCTCTATGGACTCTTCATTATTATTTTATTATTATTGAAATGATTTACAATGTGTTAGTCTCTGGTGTACAGCAAAGTGATTTAGATATATATAGATATATTCTTTTTCAGATTCTTTTCCATCATGGTTTATTACAGGATATTGGATATAATTCCCTGTGCTATACAGTAGGACCTTGATGTTTATCTATTTTATATATAGAAGTTTTTAATCTGTTAATCCCAAACTCCTAATTTATCCCTCCCCCCCCCTTTCCCTTTTGGTAACCATAAATTTGTTTTCTATGTCTGCGAGTCTGTTTCTGTTTTGTAAATAAGTTCATTTATATCATATTTTAGATTCCACATATAAGTGATAGCATATGGTATTTGTCTTTCTCTTTCTGACTTCACTTAGTATGATAATCTCTAGGTCCATCCATGTTGCTGCAAATGGCATTACTTCATTCCATTGTGTGTGTGTATATATATATATATATGTACCACATCTTCTTTATATCCATTCATCTGTTGATGGACATTTACTTCCATGCTTCCATGTCTTGGCTATTGTGAATAGTGCTGCTACGAATATTGGGGTGCATGTATATTTTTGAATTAGAGTTTTCTCCAGATATATACCCAGGAGTGGGATTGTTGGATCATATGTTATCTCTATTTTTAGTTTTTTGAGGAACCTCCATACTGTTTTCCATAGTGGCTGCATCAATGTACATTCCAACCAACAGTGTAGGAGGGTTCCCTTTTCTCTGTGGACTCTTTTAAACTCACTATCTTACTTCATATCATAGAGAACTCAAGGATCTGTTATAATTTATTATATAAATTATTCTCCAATTTAGTTTATTTTGAAAAATGGAATTCCTTTTGTTCTCTGATGATGGTCTTGTCACTTGACAGTTTTACAGTGTGTGGTTGGGGGAAGTGGACAGTAAAATGAGTGTTCCTCTTGCAACTGGTTTCCTGGAATAACAACTTAGATACATATGCAAAAAGATTAAAGTAACCAAAGTCCCCTCACCTGGAGAATTGTCAACTGTGTTGGCTAGGCCTGAATGCCCTCATCACAGTTGCTCTGGATGGAGCCACCAATTCCAATGACCTGGCTGACCTTCTCTACATTGAATTTGGGAAAGGATTTGAGTACAGGACACAGCTCACTCTTGAGATGAGGGATCTTGGGAGCCGACTGTCAAAGCACCTGGTAAGTTATTCAGAGAAAGCTGGTGAGTTTAAACTTTCTATTTGTTTTGTATATAGGCTTCATATTTAGGCTTACGAATTTGAACTAATTTTGTTCATTTGGGAGTGAAGTCAGGCTTTTCTGATTTCGTGCAAAGCCCAAATAAGAGGGTGTTTTGAAAGAAATGTAATATAGTAGACAGATGTCAAAGCGTGTTTCTTTTTGTTGTTGTTATTTATTTATTTATTGAAATATAGTTTATTTACAATGTCGTATTAATTTCAGGTTACAGCAAAGTGATTCAGTTTTATATATATATATATATATTCTTTTCAGATTCTTTTCCCTTATAGGTTATTACAAAGTATTGAGTATAGTTCCCTGTGCTATACAGTAGGTCCTTGTTGGTTACCTATTTTATATATAGTATGTATATGTTAATCTCAAACTCATAATTTATCCTTCCCCCCCCACTTTCCCCTTTGGTAACCATAAGTTGGTTTCCTATGTCTGAAAGCATGTTTAATTTATATGCTTGGCAAAAAAAAAAAAAAAAAAAAAAAAAAAAGAAGAAGAAACTAAATAGCACCTACAATCCTGCCCAAATTACAGTCAATAAACATAAGTGCCCAAGAGTGTCTGACCAGTAGGGGTGACTCGGCTGCTCCCTCAGCCAGCCAGTTTTCACGTCCCTTGCAGATCCTAAGTGCCATGACTCACCACACTGAATATCATTCTTCTGTTTAAGATGTGTGTTTTCTATATAAAATAGATACCTAATAAGAGCCTGCTGTATAGCGCAGGGAACTCTACTCTGAAGATTCTTTTCTATGGGAAAAGAATCTTAAAAGGAATGGATATATGTGTATGTATAACTGATTCACTTTGCTGTACACCCGAAACTAACACAACATTGTAAATCAACTATACTCCAATAAAAATTAAAAAAAAAAAAGATGTGTGTTTTCTCTGCAACATGACCTGTGAATGAGAGCCAAATCCATTGAGAGTTCAACTAAGAAAAGAGCATCTCATCCAATCTGGAAGAAAAACTACTGATATGATGATAGACCTCCTATGATGTACTTTAGAATGAAAAGTTTTTTAAAGGTTGTCTTGACTGACAGAGATTTTTGCTTTATGATCTATTTTTAGAACCTAACACCTAGATAAGATGCATCGCAATCCTATTTCTTTCAGAAACATACAAGAATTCAACTATTGGTGAAATATTACCAAGATATCTAGCACTACTTTCACCTTTAATGAATGGCTGATAATTTGTAATTTGCTTATAATTTATAAAATCTGTAATCAGCATATCAAGATACTTTCCAATAAGGTTCTAGCTCCTGCTACTTTCTGCCTATAGAGTTTGTATATAGATATGTGACAGTGTGTTCAGTGTAGTAATTATATAAAAATAATTACTTAGAGAATATGGAATTTTTGTTGTAATTCCTTTCTACATGGGAAGACGGTGTCTACTTTACAAAAAAAATTTTGTGTCTAGTGCTCTTTGAAATGTGTAATTTCAAATTGGTAATCCATAGAGGGAGGAAGTTATTCTTCAAACAAGCCTATCACTTTTTAGATATCACATAAATGCAACACTGTATAAGAAAATTTTAATTTTAGAAATAGCCAGTTTTAATGTTAATAGTAAAAGAGTTGATGCTGTAGGATTTTAGTGATGCAAAGAAAATTGATATCATCTAACATGAAATCACAGAATCCATTTTGTTGTTGTTATTTGGTTTCACACATTTCAAGTTTTATTGGGTTTTCAGGGGAAAAAAACAGAGAGTTTTCTAATGTCAGAAAAGAAACATTATATAATAAGAAACAATTAAAGAGGGGAAGTTGCTAAGTGATTATAACAAAACATTTTCATTTTTTAATCACACTAGAATTTTGATAGGAAACTTCTCAACACAAAGATTGATTCTACCCCACTAAGGCAAAGCATAGTATTTATTGCAAGCAGAATTTTCGTAAAAATAAATCTTGTGGGTTAATTATAAAAATGCAGTGGAATATGTACATTTTTTAGGGGATGACTAACTAGGTGCAGGATGAAATTCACTCAAATTTTTTTGCCAAAAAAACATTTTATTTTGGCCAGACTATAAAATGTGACCAGAGTATAAAATCTCTTCACGTGCCCACCCTCTACAGCAAGTGCTTCTGAAATGTTGGACATGTAATTGGTGTCTTTGAAATCCTGTCCCACACAAACTGTTCTGGAAGTGTCGATCATTGAACTCCACGCCAAGCAGTGTGACATTGAACACTGTCTATATCCTCCGGCATACAAAGATTTCATAAAACAGGAAAAGGAGAAAACAGCATGTATTCATTTTATTGAACAAAATATTAGGGGCAGAATTATATAGGGTAATTAACAATACAATGGTCAGTGCTGGGATGGTGTGGGCACAGGAGATCTCATTAATAAATCAGTGTGCAATGAATTGGCCGTGGCTAAACTGATGCCTTTTTGAGAACACAAAACGTCTTTGAGTTGATTCTGAATTCCTTGTATGGTGCAGATCACAGAAGGAAAGATGGAAGGTAAAGAATGTCTCCTGCATCCTCTCCAGAGCACTGTCACTTGAGTGGTGAACAGGCTTCTCAAATCACATCCCTGAGCTTGTGTGGTGTGTGATTTTGGGAAGCGATGCCACCAAATGTAATGTATTCCTACCCTCCCCAAGGTCAGTGTTGCAGAAAGGACATGCTGCTGTTTATTCTGCAAGTGCATTGGAGGAGATGGCACAGTGGGAGACCCTGGACCAGCAGGGAAAAAGGTGATTTTAGTTACAATCATGGCTTACTTTATTTGAATACAATATGTTTTTCAGACCCAAGTTTAGGTAGAAATAAGGGATGTTTTTTGCTTCTAGGTAGAAGCTCCTCTTCTTATATGTCATACTCCTCTTCTTATATGTCAAATTAGATAGCTTTTTCTTGGCTTTCTAAATTGGATACTTTAAAAAACCTTTCTATGCAAGTATCAAGAGAAAAACTGCAGAGATCATTGCTTATCCCATGTTCTGGCAGTGATGACCATGATGCAGAAAAATAAACTGTGATCTCTCATGTTGAATAATGAAAACCTCCTGAATACTGACGAGTTATTTCAATTTCCACTTTTAATGGAAGCAGAGGAATTTAAATAAAGTAGGGAATAGGTTGTACAGTCTGCTGAAAAGCTAGATCAGATCACCCTGTCATAGCAAGAGACACTAAGATGTTTCATTCAGCTCTAGCCAGACCAAAATGTTGCCAAGTAAAACAGGCCAAGCATAAAAACAATAACTAACAACAGATTCGTGTATGTAAAAATATGATTTTGGGCTTGAGGAAATGTTCAAATATGTATAAAAATACTATGGGTATGTTTAACAATTTCAATACTGCTTATTTACATGTGTGTTTGATTATTGAATAATTTATAGATAGCACTATAAGTTTCAAATCACCATGGATGTCTCTCTGAAGAAAGTTTTTGGGCTAATTATTTCCTTGAATGCTTTGATTTCATGTAAAGAGAATGACAGAATTTTAAAATTATTTATTTATTTAATATTTATTTATTTATTTGGTTGCACCGGGTCTTATTTGCAGCAGGTGGGCCCCTTAGCTGTGGCATGTGGACTCTTAGTTGCGACATGCATGTGGAATCTAGTTCCCTGACCAGGGATCAAACCCGGGTCCCCCTGCATTGGGAGCACGCCATCTTACCCATTGCACCAACAGGGAAGTCCCAAGAATGGTAGAATTTTTTTAAAACAGGTCTCAGAAAAAAACAATGGAAAGAAATGTGTGTGGTCTATTTTATGTGTAGCATAAATCCTCAAAAAGAACTTTTTAATGAAAAGAGGATAATTCTAGTTTGTCAGAAGCAACTATAGCTGTATTCATTTGAATGCTTGTCTAGAAAAAAAAAACTCCAGCTCTATATATAACACCTGAGAGAGTTATGGAAAATATTATGATTCACACACACACACACACACACACACACACACACACACACACACACACCCGTGAGTTATCTGGATACTTGTCTCAAAATTCCATTTATTTTTATGTGTATAAATGCAGCTTAGGTTATGGAGGGGGAACCGTTTTTTTCAAAATCATACTATTCTACATAAAGTAAAACTGTAAAGTTGAAGAATTTTGCTTGATTACCTCTGGGTTTTGGTCTATGGAGTGCTAATGTATCCTTCCTTTCCTTATTTCCAGGGACCCCCAGGTTTTAAAGGCAGTAAAGGCTACACGGGAGAGGAAGGCATTGCTGTAAGTCAAGGTTTTTTCCAGCTCCATTTATTCCTAAGAACATATCTATAATATGAAATCTTTGTGTCAATTCAGAAGGAAGCAAGAAAAGTCAAGTTCTAAGGATTCGTAGGCAAAGTCTGAGGTCTTTCCTAATCTTCATCAGGCTTCTGGTGGTCACAAGTGTTTTATTAACCTACTGTCTCCTCTTTGACTATCCACCAACATTGTATAATAAACTCAATGCAAAAGTTATCTTTTTCACTGAGGGAGTCAAATCACTGCCATTTCCCCCTTTCTGATCCATTTTGCTTGAGTAAACCAACTCACCACACTGCTTGTCAAAGACTTCACCCTTTCTTGCATCTGTTCATCCATCTATCTTTCCTTCTTTCCTTCCTTCCTTCCTTCCTTCCATCCATCCATGCATTTAACAAGTGTATATTAAGTATCTTACAATTTACCACATTATTTATCAAAGACCTCACTCATAAATGCACTCATCATTCATTTAACAAATATATATTAAGATGCCTTACCATGTGCCAGGCACAGTGCCAGGCCCTAGAAATAAAAGTAAAGAAAGAGAAGAAAAACTATGGCTCCTATCTCAGGTAATTTCCAGAGTAGTGGAAAGGCAAATGAGACAAGAGTAGTTCCAGTCCTTATACACAAGGACTCTGCTAGAGGTATAAAGCGGTGCAATGTGATAGAGTGTGGCCGTGCAAATACCTAACAGAGTCAGGTAACAGCCCTGGTGACAGTTAGGGCTTGGGAGAGGAAGACTGTAGACAGGGGTTGATGGTTGGGCAGGCATCTGAATCACAGATAGAACTTTCTCTAGGCAAAGTTTGTGGGAAGAACATTCTACTACAGGGAGAATAGTGTGATCAAGTGTGTGTAACTGAGAACTGTGTATTTGCAGAATAACATATGGTCAACATGGCCAGAACCCAGGACCATGAGAGGAGGTTGTATGGCAAGCAAGACCCAGAGTACTGGGTGTCTTGAATACCCTGTGGAAGACTTAGAATGTGTCTTCCAATTGATGGGCATAATCCAATGATGTTAAGCACAGGACTAAAAATGGTTAGGGTATGGGTTTAGAAAGCATGATCAGGCAACATCACGGAGGATGATAAGGTAAGGATTGCAGGTAGAAGTCTTGCAGTAGTAGGTGCAAGACAAAGAGGTCCCAATCTTAGTTTAGGGCAGTATGAATAGATATGTTAAGGAGGTTGAGTGGACGTAACTTGGTGATGACTTGGAGAGAGAGATGCTGAGGATGACATCTTTGTTTCCAGCTCACAAGACTGCACAGACTGGTGGGGTTACCAAGACAAGGATTGCAGGAGCAGTTCTTGGTTTAAGAGAGAAAGAGAGAAGGGAGATGGAATTTGGTCTAAAAATCTGCCTCTTGCTTAGACCATACCTAGAGCATCCTGCTCTGATGTCTCACCAATTATTCATTATCTGTTCCTGGAATATCTCCTGAAACCTTGAGAATGCATTTTAGCAGCCAGTTGTTTGCATGTCTGTTTTATTTAGATACTACCCCACCCTGGGAAGTATCCAGGTGGGATCCAACACAAACAGCTGTCATCAGAGTGGCTCTGATTCACTTGCATTCTCAGTTTTTATAAGCATGAATTCTGGGTTGTAAACCATGAGTAGTTGCAAATTTTTTTCCAACACAAAAACTGTCAAATCTCCAAGACAGATTCCAGATGACAATAGAAAAAGCTTACCTGAATATGTGCTCTTTCTCAGGGGGAAAGAGGAGCCACCGGACCAATGGGAGAGCAAGGTACTAAAGGATGCTATGGTGCCAAAGGTCCTAAGGTAAGGGTCACGTAAGACACTGTGAAGTCTTCCCAACATTAATTTCTTCTTCCTACGCTAACCCCTACTGTCATTTCTATTTTCAGGGAAACAGGGGACTAAATGGACAGGAGGTATCGTACCAAATATCATTTATCTTCCCATCTGTTATCTAGAAATGTTTTTATTTTTGAGATGATTGACCAGTAGATTGCACAAATGAAGTTTCTGTTGACCTTCCTTTTTTATTGCTAACCATTTCATTTTGTTTACTCTTGCCTTTTATTGCAGGCAATGTATATTATTTGTTGAGTTTCTGTGACTCAGTAATCTTTGATAGAACCCAGGGCCAGCCTAGCAAAGAGCCTGTATATGGAACACAAAGTTAGACTTTTTGTTTGGTGTCTGGCTTCTTTCCACATAAATGCAATGCACTCTATTCTGATCGCATCTGTCTTTTCAGGGAGAAGTTGGGGAAAGTGGAATTGATGGGTTAAATGGAGAACAGGTAGAGCCTTCTCTTTGTACCATGAAAACCGTTCTGAGCTATTTCTCACTAAGAAAATGGGAATTTGAGTTTATTCTTCTCCGTCTTTAGGGTGAAAATGGTCTTCCAGGAGCAAAAGGAGAAAAAGGAGATGAAGGAGCCCAGGTAGGTATTCAATAAAGGGACAACGTGAAAACTGTGCTGGGAATTAAAGGTGTGATTAACAGTAAAACAGCTACCCCAGGTATATCAGTCAGCTAGGGCCACAAAATTGCTTTGTAATGATCACAAGACCTCAATCACATGCAACAATAAACATTTATTTATTTTGTGTCTGAGAAGTTCAGCTGATCAAGGCTGAGCATGGCTGACCTTCGCTCATGTGTCTCTAGGTTGGCTGGGGGCTTTGTTTCACTTGTCTCTTATCCTCCTTCTGGGACTGGAGAGATGCCTGGCCATGTTGACCATGACCTTTTCATGGCTGTGGCAGAAGAACAAGGGAGCAAGTAGAAACACACAAGCTCTCTCAAGGCTTCTTGGGGCCTAGGCTTGGAGCTCTCATGGCGACATTTGCATCTCTTTCTGTTGGCCAGATCAAGTCACAGCCAAACTCAGGGGTAGGGAATCTTACCCCACCACAGTTGGAAGGCACTGTAGAGTTTCATGGCAAAGGGAATAGATACAGAGAAAAGTGAAGAACTGGGGTAATCTTGAAAAGAAGCTACCATACTAAGAACAGTCACAGGGTATTGGTGAGAGCCTTGGGGTCGGCAGCACTCTGAAGGTGTCTGTCATCCCTTCCCATCTGGAACAAATTCCAGCAGCAGCCATACTTCCACCGTCCACTTTATCTGTCTTGAGAGTGTGAACAGCTGAGTCAAGAACCCACTTTCTAGCTGATGCAACCCCTTTGGGGAAAATGGATAATCTCTCTGAATCTCAGCTGCCTCATCAAAAGAAAAATAAAAAACAATACCTGCCACATAAAGTAGTTGTAAAAACTGAACAAGACAACAAATGTGTCTGGAACAGAGTGTTCACCACTGTGGCAAATACTTGAGGTCACTTTTAAAGTATTTGTACGATGCCTGAAACTATTAGTTGTTCCTCTTTCTAGTTTCAAAGTAACTTTAGCAGGAAAATATTTAATAATTCAAATCAGGGAGAAGATAAGTTCTTTGTTTTTATTAATGTTATTTAAAATTCTTATCTTGTCCTTCTTCTGATTTGTGTTAACTTTAGGGAATCCCAGGAGAGAGAGGGATTCCTGGTGACCATGGAGCAAAGGGCCTGTGTGGAGACCCTGTAAGTGCTGGGACTGGGGGGCTGCAAACTAACGTCACGTCAGGGCTTGTTTCCCATCAGCACTTCTGATAGGGAAAGAGAGCCCACTTGAAGGTACTACAATAGCAGTCCTGAAATGAAATCATCATGGGCACAACTGTTTAGAATTTTAAAAGTAGGTCTCTTGTGCCTGATCCTATTTATATACAGTATGAGTATGGATAGTGAGAAGACCTTGCACATTGTTTGCACATGTATTTTTTGAGACTACATATTCAGAACTGTCCTTGTGCTTCAGAGGTATGAAGGAATTCTCCATTCCATTATCTTCCTCTGGGTATCTTGAAATATGGACAGAATGAAAGAAACAAAGCCATCTCTTTTTTCTATTCCCCAAGAGTCTTTCTCAATTAAAAATATTAGCTTCATTTCCTTGAATCTAAGCCAACTAAAAGTACATTAAGCAAAACTTATGACCCACAAACACCTGCTGTCATGGGGATGCAACCCAGTTGAGTAGGCATGACCTACACCAAAAGAAGCAGGACCCACGCCAACCTAGGGGATATGCCGAGTCCAATTAGACCTCAGTACTACAGGACTTTGATCACTATGCCCACACATCAGTCTCCAAAACCTCAATGAATTAGGATTTAGCATTTTTTAAAACATTTATTAAAGTTTTAGAAATTGAGATATATTTGCATGTACAATGTTATATACATATAACATTGTGTAAGTTTAAGTATATGACGGGTTGGTTTGATACATTTATATATTATGATTATCACCATAGTGTTAGCTAAGTCCTCTAGCTTGTCATATAATTATCATTTCTTTTTTCTGGTGAGAACATGCCAGATCTAGTCTTTTTTTTTTTTTTTAACATCTTTATTGGAGTATAATTGCTTTACAATGGTGTTATTTTCTGCTTTATAACAAAGTGAATCAGTTATACATATACATATGTTCCCATATCTCTTCCCTCTTGCGTCTCCCTCCCTCCCACCCTCCCTATCCCACCCCTCTAGGTGGTCACAAAGCACTGAGCTGATCTCCCTGTGCTATGTGGCTGCTAGCTATCTATTTTATGTTTGGTAGTGTATATATGTCCATGCCACTCTCTCACTTTGTCACATCTTACCCTGCCATAAAGACACAGACCTACTAGAGAATGGACTTGAGGATATGGGCAGATCTAGTCTTTTAGCAGCTTTGAAGTATATGATACAGTATTGCTGTCTATAATCACCATGCTATTTGTTAAATCTCTCAAACTTATTGTTAAGCTGTAACATGCATCAGAAAAGTACACAAATTATAAATGCATAGCTTGATGAATATAAATACACCTGTGCACTCACCACTCAGGTAAAGAAATGGAACATTAGACAACAGTAGAGCATCCCAGAAACCCTCTCAGGTCTACTCCAATCACTACCAGCCCTCCCTAAGGTAATCACTATCCCAGGACCATAAATTAGTTTTGCCTGCTATTGAACTTTTCAGTGGAATCATATAGAATACACTCTTCAGTTTCTGGCTTCTTTTGCTCAAGTATATGCTTGTGAGATGAATCCATGTTGTGAATATCAGTAGTTTATTCAATCTCATTGCTGTATAATATTCCATTGTGTGAATATATTGTGATCTATTTCTCCATTATGCTATTGATAGATATTTGAGTTGTTCCCAGATATAGCTTTTATAAATAGTGCTGCTATGAACAGTCTTGTACATGTCTTTTGTACACATTTCTGTTGGGTCTATACTTTAAGAGTAGAACGTCTGGATGATAACTTGTACGCCTATGTTCAGCTTCTTTACAGCCAAACAGTTTTCCAAAATTTTTGTACTAATTTACACTCTCGCCATCAATGTACCAGAGCAGTGTACCACACTCATTAGAAAGCCTAAAATTTATAAAACTGACAATACCAAGTGCTAATAAGTATGAAAGGCAACTGGGAATGTCACAGGACTTTGTCTTTAATGACTCCTCCTCCAGTATACAGTGGGTTGATCAGAGAAAGAATTTGGTACAAAATATATTGACAAATATAAATGTTATGTATACATTGAAGATAACTTTGTTTAAAAAGCAGAAGAATTTTCACTTGAAGACAACATTGTTTACTAAGTGACATCTGATAATAATCTGGTGACCTGAGAGTTTCAAACAACCTCAAAGTGTCTAATCAGAAACAAAAATCTATCCACAAATAAGTATAATTAAGAAATAGTAGTTCAAACATAAAGACATTTCAGTCATTGGTATATGATGGCTAAAAATTCACTTGGGGTATTGCCATAAAATTGTACTTCACTTCAATCAGAATTCCCCCTAGTTGTCTGGATGATTGTGTAACACCTTTAAAAGAATCTGAATAATGTAAAAGCATTTTTATCTAAAGAGAAGTGTTCTATGACTTTGAGATGGCTGAAAATTCAACCCACTGTATCTTCCCTGTGATGTGTTGTCACTATGTACTTACTTCAGATGGTTTTTCAATGCATAATAACTCTTCCCAGACACTTGGGAATATATATCTCAAATCAAAGACAAATCTGCTTTTTTCTGTGTGTTTTTTAGTGGGTTACCATTGTGGAAAAAAATTGGGGACAACAAGGCTGATAGAATCAATAGAACACGCACAAATGGCACAAATTCCTGAAAATCTGTGCTTATTCAGAGAGAATTTTTGATCACGTAAAAGCTAGTTTGTTTGTTTGAAATTTCCCATTTTGACCTAAATTTTTAAATGTATTTTAAATGTATGTTATTGAATTATAGTTGATTTATAATGTGTTACTTTCTGCTGTACAGAAAAGTGATTTATATATATATATTATTACATTATTATATATATATTTACACACACACACACATTCTTTTTCATATTGTTTTCCATTATGGTTTGTCACAGGATATTGAATATAGTTCCCTGTGCTAGACAGTAGAATCCTGTTGTTTATCCATTCTGTATATAATAGTTTGCATCTGCTAATCCCAAACTCCCACTCCATCCCCCCCACCAGCACCATCACCCCACCCCCCGCCACTTGGCAAGCACAAGTCTGTTCTCTATGTCTGTGAGTCTGTTTCTGTTTCATAGATAAGTTCATTTGTATCATATTTTAGATTCCACATATAGGTGGTATCACATGATATTTCTCTTTTTCTTTCTGACTTACTTTACTTAGTATGATAACCTCTAGGTCTATCCATGTTGGTGCAAATGGCATTATTTCATTCTCTTTTATGACTGAGTGGTTATTCCATTGTGTGTGTATATACTACATCTTCTTTATCCATTCATCTGTGGATAGACATTTAGGTTACTTCCACGTCTTTGCTATTAAAAAGTGTGCCACAATGAACATTAGGGTGCATGTATCTTTTTGAATTATGCCTGATTTATGCCCAGGAGTGGGATTTCAGGATCATATGGCAACTGTATTTTTAGTTTCTGTGGAGCCTCCACACTGTTCTCCATAGTGGCTGCACCAGTTTACATGTCCACCAACAGTGTAGGAGGGTTCCCTTTTCTCCACACCCTCTCCAGCATTTGTTATTTGTAGACATTTTAATGATGGTCATTCTGACCAGTGTCAGGTGATACCTTATTGTAGTTTTGATTTGCATTTCTCTAATAATTAGCAATGTTGAACATCTTTTCATGTGCCTGTTGGCCATCTGTATGTCTTCTTTGGAGAAATGTCTATTTAGGTCTTCTGCCCATTTCCTGATTGGGTTGTTTGTTTCTTTGTTATTGAGTTGTATGAGCTGTTGATATATTTTGGAAATTAAGCCCTTGTCAGTAACATCATTTGCAAATATTTTCTCCCAGTCCGTAGGTTTTCTTCTCATTTTGTCAATAGTTTCCTTTGCTGTGCAAAAGCTTATAAGTTTGATTAGGTCCCATTTGTTTACTTTTGCTTTTATTTCTATCGCCTTGGGAGCTGACCTAAGAAAGCATTGGTATGGTTAAATCTCATGTAATCTTGGGGGGAAACTGAGCTAGCTCATTTGTCTGAGCTACAGAGCTTAGTAATGTTCATAATTCTAAAGCATATTATTATTAGAAGCCCGTGTTTAATCAAAAATTTGTATTAGATGATGCTCTTTTGTCCAATTTCATAAAATTGGCCAGATCATATTCAGACTGACCACACAGCTGGTCCATATAGAAAGTGAAACATTCTGTTCTGTACAATGTGCTGCTATATGATTTTTTTATGTCATCTCTTCAATTAAATAGTGCAGAGTTGGACTATAGTAAGAAGTGTATACACCCAGTGAAAGAAAATTTTAGACTTTACCTTCCTTTTCCTTCCTCACTTTTCTCATGAAAATACAATTCTTTAATATTGTAATTTAGGTATACCTGCCTGGAAAACTTAACAAATATTTAAATCTAAGGGTAAAACAGAAGACATAAGAAAATAATCTTTGGCTTTGGTATGTGGGGGAGAGAAATATTTATTCATGTAAGTTTTAGTGCTATCAGTTATAAAGTAAATTCTAAGCCCATCTTTTTCACTCTGTTAGCCTATAAGCTCTGTGAGTGTAGGAACTGCTTGTTTAAAAAGCTTCTGATGTATCTGGAATGATGCTGTGTCCCTGTTGGTGATCTCAAATTACTTATTGATTGATGAAGGTCATCTAATCTGCTATCAGCCAAACAGCCAGGCAGCTGGCTCTCATCAGGACTGGATAATTGCCATTCTCTCTCCATTTACTAGAGCTTTGACGAGTTGACTGGCTCAATTGATCGTCCAGGCATCATGGCTGCTCTGTTTGTGGTCCTAACTACCCAAGATAGAAAGCTTTCAGTTTGGCCTGCCAAGGATAACATCCCATAATGTGTGCCTGTTTTCAATGAGTTCCTGCTGGAACATTTGTATAAATATTGAGAAAAACTCAAGATTACAGGATTTTCTGAAAACCAGAAAAGTAGGAATGAGCAAATGAGGTTAGAAGGCGGCCAAGGACCCAGGAGGAGAAAGAGAGGGTGGGCGGCAGGTACAGTCCTCAGCGCTGTTCAGGGTCCTCTTGTTCTTGTGGTGGAACCCGTTACAGACCTTTGCCTTCAGTATTACTCAGCCACAAAAAAGAATAAAATAATGCCATTTGCAGCAACATGGATGGACCTAGAGATTTTCATACTAAGTGAAGTACGTCAGAAAGAGAAGACAAATATCATATGATATCACTTATATGTGGAATCTTAAAAAAAATGATATAAATGAATTTAGTTACATTTGACCCACAGATATAGAAAAAAAACTTATGGCTACCAAAGGAGAAAGGTGGGGGACGGACAAATTAAGAGTTTGGGATTAACACATACACACTATTATATATAGAATAGATAACCAACAAAGACCTACTGTATAGCACAAAGAACTCTACTCAATATTTTGTAATAATCTATAAGGGAAAAGAATCTGAAAAACAATAGATATATATGTATATATAACTGAATCACTTTGCTGTACACCTGAAACTAACACACCATTGTAAATCAACTATACTTCAATAAAAACAAAGAAAACAAAAAAATCTTTGCCTTCTCCCAAGGGCTGGGGAGAGTAAAATTTACCAACCCTCAAGTACAAACTTGCCGAGGCCTCAAGAAAGAAGACCAGAAGTTAAGAGAAAGATGGTAGTAGCAAGAAAGAAATACCTAAACACAAGTCATGTCACCCTTGCTTCCCTGGGCTCTGCCTTCCATCATGAGCTCTCACTTCAACCCCACACACTCATCTTAGGTCTTCTCTCTCCTCTGATAATGCAAAGCATGGGAGGAAAAGAAAACATTTGTAAACCATTTATAATTTAGCCTATTTCTGCTTTCAAATGAGTTGACCTTCTCGTCACCTTTTTGGGGGGTGACCTGGTGTATTACACACAAATTACATTTTTAAGGAAAAAATTTCAAAGCCTATCAATTTTTCTCTTTATTCTCTATTTTTTAGGGAGTTCCTGGATTTGACAATAGCATAGAAGGACCCAATGGCTTGAAAGGGGAACACGGAAGACAGGTAACTGTGTGGGCTTTTGGAAGTAAACATGTGATGATGTGACAACTGTGGGGCTCAGAGTTTTAGTGGTAGAATACGAAAGGCATATAAAGAATTTGGAATCAGAGTGAATATACTTAATACAGAAAAACTATTTTTAGGAGCAGAATGATCTTTTATTCCTCTTTTTCTACTACCCTGGGATTTAAGACACATTCTCTTCTTCTGAATTTGGGGTGACTTTCTTCACCAAGCCATACCACTGAGGTCTCAATTTATGAATGCGAACATCTAAACTCAAACTGTAAGGTAGCTGATAGAAAGCACTAGCAAAAAAGTTTTTGGCCTTCCCAGGATCCAGAGGACACATAGCCTAAAAAGATGTCATGTTATACATAGCACATGATAAAAAAAGAACAAGATCAGGACTTCCCTGGTGGTACAATAGATAAGAATCCACCCGCCAATGCAGGGGACACAGGTTCGATCCCTGGCCTGGGAAGATCCCACATGCCGCGAAGCAACCAAGTTGTGTGCCACAACTACTGAGCCTGCACTCTAGACCCCGCGAGCCACAAGTACTGAAGCCTGAAAGCCACAAGTACTGAAGCCCGTGTGCCTAGAGCCCATGCTCCACAACAAGAGAAGCCACCACAAGGAGAAGCCTGTGCACCGCAACAAAGAGTAGCCCCCCTTGCCACAACTAGAGAAAGCGCACGTGAAGCAACAAAGACCCAACACAGCCAAAAATAAATAAAATTAAATCTTTAAAAAAAAAGAACAAGAACAAGGTCTGGTAGATCTATTAATCTCATGAAATATGAGATTTTTCAGAATTAAAAAAAATAATTATCTGGAAAATGTGTGTCTCTGGATCTTCTTGGTAAGGAAGTTCTTTGATGACTCCACCTGTGGGAGAGGTCTGATATGGTAGAAAGATCTTTGCTTTGGGAAAAGGCCTAGGTCATATTTCATGCTCTGTTCCTTACCAGCTCTGTGACCTCAAGGTACTCTCTGTAAACCTCAATTTTCTCATCTTCAAAATAGGACAAATAACTTACTTTTGAAGGGGATGGTGGGAATTCGATGACAGACCCTGCTACATCATAAACCTTCAGTAAATGTTACCTGCCATTTTTATTAAGGGATAAATGTAAGTCTTGTTATAGACTCATAGTCATTCCCCCCTTTTCTACCTTGGGAAGACTTGTGTGTATTGTGAGATTTTACTCACGTTAGGGTGTTAATCTACAAAGTTTAGCCAGACAGAGCAAGGAGTCCAAAGGTAGAAATCCAAACGAGTTGTAGCCATCCCTGACACACGGATGCTTCAATTATCCACTCTGTGGCAACACAGTAGGGACAGTTTGATTTGAATACTCTAACTTATAGCCCAAACACAAGTTAGACAGTGGTGATGAACAGATGAAGTCATACCCACAGAGAGATATGATTTGTGACCAGTGGATTAAGGCCACATCCCATAGGGAGGATAACTCTAATTGGTGTGTCCCCATCTACCCTCCCAGGAGCACAACAAGCCAATGTTGGAGCACACATGTCAATGTTGTGTCATTATTGTCATACATCTGTCTGTTCCTTTGACAGGGAAGAAGAGGCTGGCCAGGCCCCCCTGGAACCCCAGGCTCCAGAAGAAAGACAGTAAGAACCCCCATAGACAAGTCAGCCCACTGCAGAGGAGCCTGTATTGGGATGAAATGGCTGATGGTGGGAGTGGGCAGGATGGTTCCGCTGGGACTCACTACCTTAGGGAAATTGACTTGGGACAGAGCTGGCAAAGGACTCCGGAAGGGCCCTGAAGCTCAGGCAGGAAGGTGCTGGCTGCAGGGGAAGTTACCAATCAGAGGAAAGAGCTGGGCAAAGAGAACACAAGAGCAGTCGACTAGGGGAAGAGTGGTCAAAGTTTAGCCTATTCACTAGGCCAGCTGAGGCTTAAAGTCCAAGACTCCATTCCTCTGCCCAGTTTTATGACTGCTTAGAACAGTCAGTCCTGGTGTGAGTCCTCTGTTCTTACTTCCATTTTCTCTGACTCGCAAAGAAGAGTGTGTTCCAAGATATAAAAATAGTTTCTTGGGTGGACTACAATATATGGTTATGTGAGCTCCTGCTCAGAAAATAGAATGCATAATAAATGCAATATATTAAACTGGTTTTTATTTGTGCTAAATTTTAAAATATATATATTTTACTGAGATATAATTGATAGATAATATTGTATTAGTTTCAGATGTACAACATAATGATTCCATATATGTATATATTAAAGATGACCACCATTCAGCTAGTAAGTCTAATTAACATCCATCACCACACGTTATTATGAATTTTTTTTCTTGTGATGAAAACCTTTTAAGATCTACTCTCTTAGCAACTTTTAAATATACAATATAGTATTATTAACTATAGTTGCCATGCTGTATATTCCATCCCATGACCATTTATTTTATAACTGGAAGTTTATACCTTTTGACCCCTTCCACCCATTTCACCCCCACCCCCATCCCTCACCTCTGACAACCACTAATCTAGTCTCTGTATCTATGAGTTTGATTTTTGGGGTTTTTTGGGTTTTTTAAGATTCCACATATAAGTGAGCTCATAGGGTATTTGTCCTTCTCTGACTTATTTCACTTAGCATAATGCCTTCAAGGTCCATCTATGTTGTCACAAATGGCAAGATTTCCATCTTTTTAATGGCTGAATAATATTCCATTGTGTGTGTGTGTATCACATTTTCTTTATTCATTCATACATCAGTGGAGACCTAGGTTGCTCCCATGTCTTGGCTATTGTAAATAATGCTGCAATGAACATGGGGATATATATTTTTGAGTTAGTGTTTTTGTTTCTTTGGATAAATACCCAGAAATGGAATTTCTGGATGATATGGTAGTTCTGTGTTTAAATTTTTTGAGGAACCTCCATACTGCTAAAAAGATTATATGTAATGTATGCCTATAAAAATATATCTGAGAGCAAAATTAAGTCACTTGCTTATGAAACCTTTTGGGGTCTTTTTCATTTGTTGTTATTTTTTTCACTAAGTACTTTTTTTTAAGATGTTGGGGGTAGGAGTTTATTAATTAATTTATTTATTTTTGCTGTGTTGGGTCTTTGTTTCTGTGTGAGGGCTTTCTCTAGTTGTGGCAAGTGGGGGTCACTCTTCATCGCGGTGCGCGGACCTCTTACTATCACGGCCTCTCTTGTTGTGGAGCACAGGCTCCAGACGCACAGGCTCAGCAGTTGTGGCTCATGGGCCTAGTTGCTCCGCGGCATGTGGGATCCTCCCAGACCAGGGCTCAAACCCGTGTCCCCTGCATTAGCAGGCAGATTCTCAACCACTGCGCCACCAGGGAAGCCCCCACTAAGTACTTTTTTAAAAAGATTCTGTGCTTGACTTCTTGGGAAAGGACTGAAATTATAAAACAAAATCTTTATCCATTAAGAAGAGATAACTTTAATAAAATATACTTAAATGCCTGCATTGGGTTCTAAATTAGACCTGTCTCTTCTCATTGTGCAACATTTTCTTTCCATTCTTTATTTAGTTATCCAGCCTTTTCCAACTTCCTCCACCACTCCCAAAATATATATATATATATATATATATATATATATAAAATGTTTTAAAATTGAGCACAAATAAAGAGTAGTTTAATACATTTCCTTTATTATGCATTGTATTTTCAAAGCAGAAGTTCATAGAACCAGCTATATTATACTCCATCGGGAAAATATTTTTATGTCTTGGAACACATTCTTCTTTGCAAGGCACAGAAAATGGAAATAAGAACAGGGATTATGTTTAAAATGTGTAGAATTTAATTGTTGGGAAAGCTCTTTTTAATGCATCTAAAGATTTAAAAAATACATTTGCTATTTATTTTACTTTCTGAAAGGGTGTAGCCAGTTTACATACCCCAGGAAAATATTTTGAACTTAAGGAATATCATCCAAAAAATCCTGGCATGGGAGATGTACTTTTCTTGTTTCATAGAGGTTATAATCTCCCTACAGGCTAAGGCAGTGACACCATGTATTATTTAAATCACACAACTCCTGAGAAATATGGCCCCTTCTTGGGTTATAGATTCAGCAGTGTCATTGAGTAAAAATAAATTCCAGCTAAAGATGGCACAGTCAAGGGTTTTTTTAATACTGTTCCCCTTCTGTGCAACTCACCAAAAACAACAAAAGAAATTTAAAATAAATTAACAAAGAATGACTACAGCTTCAAGCCACGCATGGTGACGGTATTAGCCAACTATTTTATTTTATTTTATTTTTTAGAGGTTTTATTTTACTTTATTTTACTGAAATATAGTTGACTTACAATGTTATGTTAATTTCTGCTGTACAGCAAAGTGATTCAGTTATACACATATGCACATTCTTTTTCATATTCTTTTCCATTATGGTTTATTACAGGATATTGGATATAGTCCCCTGTGCTATACATTAGCACCTTGTTGTTTACCCATTCTATATATAATAGTTTGCATCTGCTAACCCCAAATTCCCAATCCATTCCTTCCCCACCCACCCTCCCACTTAGCAATCACAAGTCTATTCTCTATGTCTGAGTCTGTTTCTGTTTCATAGATAAGTTCATTTATGTCCTATTTTAGATTCTACATATAAGTGATACCCTATGGTATTTTTCTCTTTCTGATTTACTTTACTTAATATGATAATCTCTAGGTCCATCCATGTAGCTGCAAATGGCATTACTTCATTCTTTTTTATGGCTGAGTAATATTCCATTGTACATATATACAACATCTTCTTTATCCATTCATCTGTCGATGGATGTTTAGGTTGCTTCCATGTCTTGGCTATTATGAATGGTGCTGCTATGAACATAGAGGTGCATGTGTCTTTTCTTTTGTCTGGATATATGCCCAGGAGTGAGATTGCTGGATCATATATGGCAACTGTATTTCTAATTTTCTGAAGAACCTCCATACTGTTCTCCATAGTGGCTGCACCAACTTACATTCCCACCAACAGTGTAGGAGGGTTCCCTTTTCTCCACACCCTCTTTAGCATTAGTTATTTGTAGACTTTTTAATGATGGCCATTCTGACCTGTGTGAGGTGATACATCATTGTAGTTTTGATTGACTTTCTCTAATGATTAGTGTTGTTGAACATCTTTTCATGTTTGGCCAACTGTTTTAAAATCTGGATCCTAATAAGGCAGGCTTTGGAAGCTGACGCATACCAACTCAAACCTGAATCAGGGATCAGATGTATCTAAAAATAGCTGCTCTAGTCCTGAAAAAGCTGATGAACAAAATCCAGGGGTACTGTAGATTTTGAGAAGATATGGGAATATACTGATACAAATACGGTTTAGCAGAGGAGGCAGAAATAATGAGAAACTGAAGACTGTTCCATTTTTAAAATTACAACTTAGTAGCCTAGGCCAGGGAGGCTGCAAAGACAGAAGAAACAGTAACGGTTACAACTCAAAGAAACTTTGACTTAAGGGGCTTTGTGTGAGTTCATGTCTCTTAAAGGCCAAAATTTGAAGGAAGAGGTAGCCATAAGTAAAAGAAATAATTCACAATGACAAAGTGTTTGAAACAACATATCTGTATCAAGTTTACTGTCACAAGTCCGGCTACACCCCATACAGTTATTCAGTAAATGGGTAGCCCTATTCAAAAGTGACTAATAATCAGAAATATTAATAGGCTTTATTATGAATTAATTGGATGATTATTAATCAGGACCTATGCATAGAAATTGCAAGAGAAGAGGAGGAAAACTACATGAGCAAAGGACAGATAAACCCTCATTAGAAGAGGAAGTATTCAATGATAAAGAAGAATAACTCTGGCAAATAGTTCTCCAAAAAAATTAAGACAAATGATTGCTCTAAGAGTCTAAAGATCTGACAAGACAATAGAAAGTGAAGAAAGCAAACTGGTAGTGCTTGGGGAGCAATGGAAAAGGAAATACATGTAGAACTATGATATATTAGAAGCAACAAAAAATTAGAACAAGGATGACTGAAAATATATCCAGGCATATGGTAATCAGGAAGCCACAAAAGCAGTGCTAGAGATGGAATACTGACAATGGAGAGCCAATAAATGTACAATTTGTGTTATTAAACACACCAAATGTAATGTAAAAAATTTCAAAAATGTAATAAAAGATAACTTCTTGAAACAAAGACTCAAATATGCAGAAGGAAAAGGCATACTCTGACTCAGCGAAAAACACTGATACAAAAATATCAACACTGAGCCACATTGCAGTGAAATTCCCAAACTTATTATGGAAAAGAAGAATCAAGAATTTCCAAGCAATAAAGATAGAAAATTCAGTCTGTCTTCAGCCTTCTCAACATTCAGGGCCAATAGGGAGCAGTACAATGGCTACAGAGTTCTGATGGAAATAAAGTGGTCTAAGATCTTTATACCTACCTAAGATGTCCTTTAAGCATATAAGTAATCAATATGATCAAGCCTTCAAAAACTCAAGCAATATAACCCCCATGATCCTTTGTGTAGAAATAAGACTAAACCATAGAAATAATGATTACAGGAAAAAATGTAAATGTTATACATTTGACCATCTAAAAACCATCTGCAAATAGAAAAGTGGGAAAAGGTATGGGGAAAGTTCCAAAATACTATGTCCTCATCTTTCATTGCAGGGAGTCAATGTCTAAACATCATCATAAGCTAAAATATGTATCACAAACATACCCTAACCTCCTAATTTTTAATTTTTTTTTAATAATCATTCTCTCCTCTTTGAGAATTATATATCTCTTACTGTCAAGAAATATTACCACCTCACATTTCCAATTTTTTTTTTCTTTTATTAAATACAAGTGAAAGACACAGAGAACAAACGTTTATTGATAGTGTTTCAAACACTGTGACAGTGAACCAGAGAAAGATTTTGGATGTAAAAACAAGTTCCACATCCCTTACTTTGCCTGAACATAGGGTTGCATTCGGTTTCTCCTACCACAACTGGATGTATCCACCTAAAGCCCAAGTCTAAGCACATATACTTCCTGCTCCAAGAAGCCCCGTGGTTTCTGTTAAATGGAGTATGAACCCTTCAGCTTACTATTTTCAGCCTAGTAACCCTGTTACTCCCCTTTTCTCTCACCTTTGACCCAGACTATCAAACACTCTTCCTAGTTTCCAGCCTCTGCTTCATTACTTAGGCTGTAGTCTCTGTTAGAAAGACTTCTTTCATTCTCTACCTGTAAAACTCCTACACATCCTGTGAAACCCATCTCAAAAATCTCTTTCTCTAGGAAGATTTTCCTGAAATGACCAAGTGGATATGATTGCTTTTTTTGAAACCCATATTTCTTTGTTTTTTAATTTATTTTATTGAAGTATAGTTGATTTACAATGTTATGTTAATTTCTGCTGTGCAGAAAAGTGATTCAGATATATATACATATATGTGTATATATATATATACATATATATATATATATATATACATATATATATGGTCTTTTTCCTTATGGTTTATAACAGGATATTGAATATAGTTCCCCATGCTATACAGTAGGACCTTGTTGTCTATCAATTCGATATATAATAGTTTGCGTCTGCTAATCCCAAACTTCCAATCCATCCTTCCTCCACCTGCCCTCCCTCTTGGCAACCACAAGTCTGTTCTCTATGTCTGTGAGTCTGCTTGTTTCATAGATATGTTCATTTGTCTCCAATTTTAGATTCCACATGTGATATCATATGGTATTTGTCTTTCTCTTTCTGACTTACTTGACTTAATATGATAATATCTAGGTCCATCCATGTTGCTGAAAATGGCATTATTTCATTCTTTTTTATGGCTGAGTAATATTCCATCGTATATATGTGCCACAGCTTCTTTATCCATTCATCTGTTGATAGACATTTAGGTTGCTTCCATGTCTTGGCTATTATGAACATTACTGCTATGAACTTAGGGGTGCATGTATCTTTTTGAATTATAGTTTTGTCTGGATATATGCCCAGGAGTGTGATTGCTGGATCATATGACAACTCTATTTTTAGTTTTTTGAGAAACCTCTCCATAGGGGCTGCACCAACTTACATTCCCACCAACAGTGTAGGATGGTACCCTTTTCTCCACACCCTCTCCAGCATTTGTTATTTGTAGATTTTTTAATGATGGCCTTTCTGACCAGTGTTAGGTGGTACCTCATTTTAATTTCGATTTGCTAATTATTTGAATTCTCTAATAATTAGCAATGTTGAGCATCTTTTCATGTGCCTGTTGGCCATCTGGATGTCTTCTTTAGAGAAATGTCTATTTCGATCTTCTGCCCTTTTTTCGATTGGGAGAAACCCATAATTCTGTCTTCCACTTTCTTATGCTGTTTGACATATTCTGCCTCATAAATATTTGTAATATTTATCTCCTACCCACTAACCCAGAGAGTGAGGGTCCTCTGAGGTCAAGAACTGTGTGTCATATTTATGCTCCTATGGTTCCCATCCTATATGCTTTGTAGATAGTAGATCTTAGGTATATATTTCTCTGAATGAAACTGCAGTGAATTGAACTAGAAAAGGTAAACCCTTGTGTAAAAAGAGTAGAGAGAGCTGCTCTTCATCTCTCTGATAAGGAGGTTTAGACTTTCATCTCAAGATAACTCTTCAGGTTTTAAAGAAATAGGCCTCCAACTATTTCCCCAAACACATAGTCTATTTCCGAAATAACAATAGATTTTGACTGAAATATGATTAGAAGAATTTAAAGTCTGCAATACTGACCTCACATAGAAATTTGACCTGAATATCTCAAATTTCCATCAAGAAAATGTTGTCTGATATTTATTGAATTTTGTAAATCCTGGATGTTATAACCTTATTGAGAGATCCTAAGTTAGACAATAAAATATCTTTGTCTCGTGATTCCCAGATTTATGAAATATTGATCTAGAATATACTCAGACCTTAACCTTATATATGAGAGTAGTAGGAAAAATCCATTTTTTTGATTGAATATTTTATTAACATATTGAATTGAGTAACTCTTGATTGCTTAAGATGATTCTTTCATTTTTGACAGGTAAGCATATTTGGCTTCTTGAAGGGGAGGGGGATAAAATTAGTTTGGCTATCATTAGCTTCTGAAATTAATCTATAATAAAGTTCATAAAGTTAATTCTCCCAGTGTTTCCTCTGGCTTCCTGCCTTTTGACCACTTCTACTCCTGATTTCTGGCTTACTTGGTAGTACTTTGGAAAAATGAAAAGTACAATTCAAATCAGCCAATTTTGGTGCTTGTGACAAATTCTAGTAGTAGTTTAGTGGAGGATAAATTATTGACCACAGTCTATTCTCACAAGTATTTATAGATTTACATTATCTATAGTTTTAATTACCTATTGCCTGAGGATAGAAATTCAGAGTTGGCAACAGTTTGCTTTCATGGTGAAGTGGATAATTTAAAGCAGTATGTGGGAATTTTTCTTTTAATGTCAGTGAATTAAGGTGTCCATTACTAATTTAAATTAAACATAAAAAAGCATTTTTTCAGAGTTAAAGATGTCTACCTTTTTTTTCCCTATTGTAGGCAGTTCATGGCCAGAGGGGACATACAGGCCCACAGGTACAGTGATTTTTTTTTTTTTTCTTAACTGTAAATGATAAATATTCTGTGTCTAGTCAAGGAGCCTGAATAGACTCTGGAAAGTCTCTTCCAAGCCTAAATTTCTTTTGCTTTTTGATAATAATGGTTGTGGAATGAAATTTTGGAAAACTTTTAGGCTACAATTTAAAGAATTCAAACCTTAAAAGAAAATTAAAATTTGAGCACTTTAATTAAAAACTCTAAAAATTAAAGTTAAGAGACAATACTTGGCCCAATTATCATTAAATTTAACTTTGTCTGGATTTCAAGTATTGATACAAACTCTAGTAATTCAGTGAGTGATCTTTCTTGTAGATTTTTGTTCAGTTAACTCTGAACCTTACTTATAATTTGCACAAACCCCTTTTTAACTGAGAGTACAGTAAAACCTTAATACAAATTAGATAATCTGAAGGTTTTGTTCAAAATTTGACCATACCAACTGTCATATCATATCCCCTTTGTACATATTGGTGATAAATGTATCATGAATAAATAATTAATAAATAAATACATGAAACTGCAATATTTTTGAAAGAGCAGTGACTAAGATTTTACAAAATTGAGGAACCACACATCTTCAGCTTGAAAATACGATGAGGATAAATAACAAATTCACTCACAATCACATCATGGTAAAACTCCAGAATGTTAAGAAAACATCTTAAACACTACCAGAGAGAAAAGACACTTTTACCCGTGAGAGGAATAACCAATTAGATTGCAGCAGGCTTCTGTTCAACAATAAAACATACCAAAAACAACAAAGTAATGTTTTGCAGGTGCAGAAGAAAAATAACTGTTAACCTAGAATTTTATACCTAGTTAAACTATGAATGAATGTAAAACAGACATTTTCAGATAGACAAAGACTAAGAATTTACCATCCACAGATGTTACACACACACACACACACACACACACACACACATACACACACACTTGCACACAGTTTTTTTTAAGGTTAGACTGCAACAAAATGGAGAGTGGATCCAGAAAAATGGCGTGAAATGAATGAAATGAGATTGGGAAGAGAAAGTGTTGAGAAATTTCCTCTTTATGGTTTCTAGGAAAAGCATCAGTGAGGGACATTTAATCTCATCTAGCTGTGTAACAACTGAGATGTAAACTTAAGCTATCCAATAGTCTAAATTAAACTTTTTAATCTTATTTGGAATTCTTATCTGTGGCAGAGTTCAAGGGCAATATGAAGGGAATGCTCAACTTTTGGTCCCTAGATATTCAATCTATTTGAATATAAATACAGTGTAAGATGCCTGGAGATTTTTTAAGAAAATATGGAGTAAATTGTGAGTTTTTTCAGGCCAACACCCAAGTTTGATACAGTATATAACAAGTATTATAGGAAAAGAAGGGATGTGTGTGTGTGTGTGTGTGTGTGTGTGCGCGCACGCACACATGCATGTGTATAAAGAATGAAAGCAAATACACCAATATATTAGCTGTGGTTATCTCAGCTTGATGAGATTATAGAAGATTTTTTTTTTTTGTGGTACACGGGCCTCTCACTGTTGTGGCCTCTCCCGTTGCGGAGCACAGGCTCTGGACATTCAGGCTCAGCGGCCATGGCTCACAGGCCCAGCCACTCCGTGGCATGTGGGATCTTCCCGGACCAGGGCACAAACCCATGTCCCCTGCATCGGCAGGCGGACACTCAACCACTGCACCACCAGGGAAGCCCCTAGAAGATTTTTATTACCCTTGTTGTATTTACCTTTATTTTTCATATTTTTTGCAAAGATTCTGCACTTCCATTGTGATTGGAAAAATATTTAGAATCTTGCACATAAAGAAGACAAAATTTCTCAGGAAACAATGTTAACAGTTTGATTTCTCTCTCCCCACAGGGGAAAACAGGCATCCCAGGCCCAGATGGACTTGCAGGGTCACCGGGACTTAAGGGTCCTCAGGTACATATCAAGACTAATCAGGCTTTGAAAAAACGGTTCTGAAGAACCTAGAGGCAAGACAGGAATAAAGACACAGACGTAGAGAATGGACTTGAGCACACGGGGATAGGGAAGGGTAAGCTGGGTCAAAGTGAGAGAGTGGCATGGACATATATATACTACCAAATGTAAAATGGATAGCTAGTGGGAAGCAGTTGCATAGCACAGGGAGATCAGCTCGGTGCTTTGTGACCATCTAGAGGCGTGGGATAGGGAGTGTGGGAGGGAGACACAAGAGGGAGGAGATATGGGGATATATATGTATGTATAGCTGATTCACTTTGTTATACAGCAGAAACTAACACACCATTGTAAAGCAATTATACTCCAATAACGATGTTCAAAAAAAAAAAAAAAGACTAGTCAGGCTTTGAGAATGGAAAGAAGAATCTGAAGCCTTGATAGAATACCTCCAACCCCCTTGCAGAAGTACAGATGTTTCAAGGGTTTTCAGGGTAGTAAAGTAAGGAAGCAACACAGTCTTGACTTGTACAGCATTTGGTCTCCTTTATCTGAGTTTTGTCCCAGTCAAGAGGTGGAAAGGGCATGAACACGCTGGGTAGTGTGGTTCCTGTGCTGGCTAGTCCAGGACAGGGTCCAGGCTGGCTAGTGTATCCTAGGGAGACAAACCAAGGAAAATACTGAGCCTCAAAACTGGAAATTTTGGTCAATTTAGCACAGTAAGAGCTCAGTGTTATATATCTGGATGCCTGTGATGTAGGAAAAGTGACTCTAGCCTAGGAAAGAATTGTTCCAAATAGAGCTGAGGTCTTCAGCGGGGTTATCTATAGTCATCTTTCTAGCTCACTTCTCCAGGGAGCTGCCTCAAGCACTTTTTCCTTTGCAAGGAACAAGCCATGGTTGGCTCTTACCCTGATTATATGAGGGGAAAAGAAGCATGCGCCAGAAAGAGCAAAATGTAGCCTAAAATAATCATGAGAAGGGAAGGGAAGTCCTCAAAAATGCTGAGGTGAAAGAAAGGTCAGATATAAGAAAGTTAGAACATTTTTTTTTCTCTCCAAACTTTTACTTTTGAAATCTGAGAAGTAAATTTGCTCTTTGGCAAATGCAGGATAAGCAATGGTCCTGCAATTTTTCAAAGTTTTAGTTCACGTAGATTAAAAAAATTGAAGTAACTATTATATGTTAACAGCCTGCTGCACTGAAGTTGGGCAAAATATCCTTAGACATCAGAGGAGAAACTTAATCCACATTTTACCAAGATTTCAGAGCAGTAAACAGTCTGCCCCTGGGACCTCTGTCTCTTTCTGACTCAATGGCTTTTCTTTGTCTTACTTGGCAGCTGAGGAATGTTCACTTTTCTTACCTTCAAGTGAGAAATATTTGCCACTGAGATCGTAGGGAAGCATTTCAATAGATTGGCTGGCTTTACTTCATACTAAACAAATAATACTACATCTCTTCTTCCATTTTATAGACTCTTACTTTTTTATGACATAATTTAAAAGGAGATGCAAAAACCAAGCACAGCATGAAGGTTCCTCCGCATAACATATGAAGCCAAAGTTAATAGTCAACATAATATTACAGAAGTAGAATTATCTAAATTTCATCTTACCATGTGCCATGTCTTAGTATTCAGTGTGGTCATTAAATAGAAAATCCACTTAACTATCCCAGTTTCAGATTTACATAAGTAAGGGTTATTTTTTTAACTTAAGAAATACATTTATTTTGAGTACAAACATGCTTAGGATAATTAGAAAGCAATACCAGAAAATTCGGCTCTTCAGTATTTCTTCAATTTGACTACAAATGCCCAGCCATTTAAGAGCTAGGTTGGACCCTGTATCCTTGCAGAGAGGGAGAGCTCGACCGACCAAGACAGAACCAAAACCATGAGTGAAGTTCTCTTTCTAATTTCTGTCCACGTTACTGACTTAGCTTTTCCATTTTTAATATTCAAGTTAATAATCTAGTATTCTCTTTTAGGGAGAGAATAATGCTTTAATTCTCTGTTGTAGGGCCCAAGAGGAGAGGCTGGTATGAAAGGAGAAAAAGGAGGTCTGGGAAGTAAAGGTCCCCAGGTATGTAATGAGAGACAGTGACTGCATCTGGCTTTGATCTTGGCTTGAATGTGGATGTCCTTATGGTTTCCTCCCTGCAGATGGAGTTATCTACTGCCTGTGAACCAGCAAAGTGTATGAAGTTTGACTTTGGGGGTCGATGTGGTGGCCACATCACATTCTGTTCCCTACCTTACGGAGTGGGTGTCGTTATGTCAGAATCAGACACAGAGGTAGAAGATGGCAGCTCAGCCATTACTATGAGGTTAAGAATTCCTCCTCTATGTAAATCAGGTCACATGACTTCCTTATCCCCGTCCTCAGGGGCTTCCTTTTGCACCCAGAATACAACCTACTTCAGTGGTCCTCAACTAACCACACATGAGAATCTCCCAGGATGACTGTAAAATACTCTACCACCTGGAACTCTCCCCAGACCACTTAAATCTTAATTCTCTCCAGGTGGTTCTAATATACACACCCAGCATTGGGAATGAACTGTCCAATATCAGCACGTCTCTACCTTCAAAGTGCATAATAATCACATAGAGAACTTGTTAAAATGCAGATTCTGGGGACTTCCCTGGTGGCGCAGTGGTTAAGAATCCGCCTGCCAATGCAGGGGGCATGGGTTCGAGCCCTGGTCTGGGAAGAGCCCATATGCTGCGTAGCAACTAAGCCCGTGTGCCACAACTACTGAGCCTACGCTCTAGAGCCCATGAGCCACAACTACTGAAGCCCATGCACCTAGGGGGCCGTGCTCCCCAATAAGGGAAGACACCACAATGAAAAGCCCACACACCACAACGAAGACCCAACATGGTCATAAATAAATAAATAAAATTATTTTTTTTTAAATGCAGATTCTGATTGAGTAGTTGTGGGATGGGGCTTGAGATGCTACACTTCCATCAAGCTCCTAGGTGATGCTGATGCTGCTGGTCCCGAGACCACACTCTGAGTAGCAAGTCCCTGTACATGATCTGGTCCTTGACTACCTGCTATCATAGAATATACTTATTTGCTTAGCTGTGTGTCTTCCCTTCTAGACTGTAAGCTCTGTGATGGCTAGGACTTTGTCCCAGAGCCCAGAATAAGAGTGCTTCCACACACATTTGTATAATGAATTAATCAGTAAATGAATGAATGAGTCTCAGTTGGGACTTGTGCTCTGGGCTAACATGAAGGTAAAGGGAATCCATTACTCTGTGTCCATTAGTTAAACTGGGCAGTGGTCCAATGCTTAAGTGGATATGTTCATCATCAAAATTTTTTAGAAGCTATTTGCATGAACTTGTATCTCATGACCCAATATTTTAAAGCATATTAATTCCTGCTCATAATGATATTTGTTCCTAATTTTGATGAATGTGCCCCTTCAAAAAGCATGAAAACTTTAAAATTTCATGTAGGACTAAACTGATGAAATGTAGCTATTTTGGATTCACATCCTTGAATCATTGCTGGCACCACAAATCGGGATTTTAAAAAAAAAACAGTAAATGCCAAAGGAAACATATATGTGGTGATTATCTCATCTGTTTATATGAAATATTGAGATGTAAAAGGTTTGAAATCCAAAGAGCTTGGTAATTCCCTCACTCTAGAATCCAAAATTGTATCCAAGTGGCTATTACTCAAATAAGGTATTCCATTTGCCCTGTAGCATACTTCTATGAGAGGGTCCCCTTTAATCTCACCTTGGCAGGAATGGTCATAGTCATAAATCATCCAGCCTCTTGGCATCACCAGAGTTAGTCAAAAGGCACCACTTCCCTGTAGCCTAGCTCTTCCGTTTAACTGGCTGGAAAATGTGTTTCTTTCTTTGATTGCTTTTCTGGAAATACCCTTGTCAAAACAGTGAAAGTGCCATTTCAAAGATGTATAGAATTTTCTGTGCTCAGGAGGTGATGAATTAGATCTCAACATTGTTGCTTTCAAAGGAAAACCATGGGAGACAAACACAATCAGATAGACAAGAGAGTATTATTTTTTATTGGCTCTATAAATTCACTGACATAGGCTTCATAATGTTTTACAGCACAAGGACCAGCCTCTTGAATGGAATTACATGAGTGTTTTCTAACTGCAGGCTCTAAAGTGTTTCTTAGGATGTACATTTAGAAAAAGGGATGTGACTTCTGTTGACAGTGTTCTGAAGACTTATTAATTTATGCACTGTTGGGGAATTCGGCTTAGATCACACGTGCTAATCCAGCCAAGTATATAGCTATGAGATAAAAGAAGTACAGTCCATGGTACAATGAGAAAGAAGAAAACTTTGAAAGGAATGGCATATTCTTTTGTACCTTCCTTTGTTCCTTTCTTGTTTGGTTTACCTTCAAGTCCTACACTAATATAACCAATGCTTAGAAAAGAAATGGAAAATAAGATGTAAAATACTAATTCCAGTTAGAGCTGGAATTATTCTTTAAATACTTAGAAATATTATATGAAATATCAAATACCACATGAAATATCAAGAAAGGTTGAAATTATTCAGTGCAAATTTGGGATACAAAGTATAGTTTCTGTTGTTATTTTTCTAAAGCATAGCATAGTAGTCAAGGGCACAGAGTCTGGAGCCAGCCTGCCTGGGTTAGATTGCCAGGTTTGTATCTTCCTAGCCGTGTGGCCTTGGGCAAATTATTTAGCCTCTCTGTGCCTCAGTTTTCCCTGCTGTAAACTGAGAATAGTAATAATAGCTACCACATTGAATTGTTGTGAAAATTAAATGGTTTAATATATATAAGAGCTTAGAACAGTGCCTGCAATATAATACGCATCATATAAATGTTTTTACTACTATATTGCATCAACATTACCTAAGTTAACAGGCTCATTTTATGCCCAAAGCATGCTAATGCCAATCCAAAGAAGGCCATAATAATAGTAACACTATAACAATATATAATCTATATTGCAGTCATTGAATTTCATCATTCTGCATAATCCAGATTGGATGATCCATCAACCATTTATTTTACTCACTTGACAAACATGTACTGAGCACTTCCTGTGTGTCAGGCCCTGTAGTAAAATAAAAGGGTGAATGAAACATAGACCCTAGCCTCAAGTGCTCCCAGTCTCATAAAGGAAACTCATGCAAACAAATAATTGAGATGTGACATACTGAATGTTAAAATAGAATTATACCCAAGGTAGAGTGGTGGGAGAATGGATGAAGTTAAAGGAGGAAGAGAGTGGCTTAGCTTTTGCAGGATAAGGAGGTGTTTTCCAGGTGACCAAGGGAGAGGCAGGCACAGGAAAGGAACCAGGTTGTCTGAAAAAAGATCAAGGTGAGTTTGGGAAACCATAAATGGTTCAATGTGGATGGAGTGTAGGGTGCATGCAAAAGGATCAGAAGTTGAGATTGGGGGCCATCTCCTACACTAGCACCATCCAGGGCAGCATCTTCTCAGGTGTCTTGGGGTTTGCTCTTGCATTAGCTCACCCCTTGCTGGTCTCTTGATTTTTATTTCTCAGACTTAGCTCATATTTGACTCTTAGAGAAGCTGAGCATTTAATCTCCTTGAGTTGTTCCATCCCAGCATGATATTTGCTGGTTGTGAGTGTAGAAGAGATTTTACCCCCATAAAACAGATCCAGATTCCTTTTAAGTATGGGAAGAACCCACACCTCTTGCCCCTGCCCTGCCATATCCCACCCAAAGTCAAAGTGTTCTTGGCAGTGCCTCGGCCATTTATCCCAAACTCCTAGTACAATCCCTTGTGATAAGATGCTACCTGAGGACATTTTTAAAACATTTACACCTCCTCTAAACACCTCCTTTCTATTCTCACTTAAGCAGTTGTGATTGCCAAGGACTCTGTGTCAGAGTCTCAAAGGGAACGTGATCCCCAGCCCAAGTCCCCATGTTGGAGGTTAGATCTGGCCCCAGCCTCCTGCATCAAGCTTGGAGATTCACATTTTTAAAACTCCAGTCTCAGCTGGTGCACAGATGGTAAGAGTTTTGGAATCCTGTCCCAGACATGGGCCTCAGAACAGCAGACAGAGTGGCTGGGAGTTCAGTCTTTAGAGTCAGAATCAGGTTGCGTTCCCATCTCATCCTCTTATTAACTGATTGATTTGTGGTTAAATGCTTTGAGAATCTGTTTTTGAGCGGTAAAATGGTGTTAAGAATATGTATCTGAACTACCAAATGTAAAATAGATAGCTAGTGGGAAGCAGCCTCGTGGCTCAGTGCTTTGTGTCCACCTAGAGGTGTGGGATAGAGAGGGTGGGAGGGAGATGCAAGAGGGAGGAGAAATAGGTATAAATGTACATGTATAGCTGATTCACTTTGTTATACAGCAGAAACTAACACACCATTGTGAAGCAGTTACACTCCAATAAAGATGTTAAAAAAATATGTATCTCATTGTGTTGTTGTAAGGATTGAAGAAGCCTATATATAAATATATACCTCTTAGTACAGTGCCTTCCACAAAATAAATGCTCAATAAAAGGCTGTCATTACAACAAAGCCAATGGAGATTTGGCTAATGCTCTTTCCCTTTAGATGCCCTGAGCTCCTTTTTATACTCCACAGCTTCTCTTGATCTCAGATCCAGGCAAATTTTTGACTCTTGATATCTTAGGGGTGGCAGGGAATTTTCCTCCTTTCCTTTACAAACATAGTCCCTTTTACAACCAGCTGTATTTGAGGAGGTAATATATCTGGGTAACAATTCACTGAAGTTTAAGCCCCGTTCAAGCAGTCACAAACCCTGGTTTGGTACTTCGTGTGATTCTGCACAGGAAACAGGATCAGGTTTTCTGATGTTCTAATTACAAGACTGTCCATTTCCATCCATCCATCTAAGAAATCTTTTATTTTGAAGGACTTTCAAACAAGATTATCTCTCATTGTGCTTGTGTGTGCTTGTGGGGACTATACAGGAAGTAATCTCTGAGAAATCTCCTTCATCTCATAGAACTCATTATGTCTGAAGGAAGCACAAAAAGTGAGTTCTTAAGCAAGATTTCCAATATACCTCTTATTGTCAAGGACAATTAAAATCTCTCTACTTCAGAAGTACGTTTCATGTACATGTGAAGTACATGAAAATATCATATGGAAGACCAACAAGCTAAACACACTATTTCATCCCTCTTGGGGACCATTACTGGATAGGTGGATGGATAGATAGAGAAATGGATGGGTGGATTGATTGGTTCTACATACAATACTAAGTTCCAGAGATATGAAGTCAATAAGATGTGCCCCTTCTTTCAAGGAGTGTACAGGCTGGCATCTAGTGGATGAGAGAAATAAATGAACAACTAACTACAGAGTAGAGGAATCTGTGGGACAATTATGTGGCCCAATTCAGCCAGGGAGTTCAGGTCTTCTTCTTGAAACAGTGATGTTAAAAGTAAGATTTTCAAGAAAGGGAGATTGTACCTCTCCCTAGATGGGAAAATTTAACAGCTAAGGGAACATCTTGTGTAAGTGTGGAGACATAAGACAATGGGAAGAATTTGGGGACTTCAGATGGTTTGATCAGCATGATCATAGAGTGATTGATGACTGCAGAGGCATGCAATACCCACATTTTGAGGGATTTTACATATCAGTAAAGACCTTCAATTTTATTCTGAAATCTACTCAGAATTCAGAATTTCAGACAAAGTGATAGCGTCGTCAGCCTGACATTTTAAATCAAAAGAGAAAAAGAAAGGAGAATGGATTAGAATGAGGCCAGGCTACATTCAGGGAACCCTGGAATTTAGGCAAGAATGCAAGAAGGGCCTGAACGTAGGTGATGGCCATGGGAATGGAAGAGAGATGGATACAGAAAGGGGATAGAACCTGTAGGACTTGTAGCTGATTGATTTTGAGAGATGAACTAGAGGGAGGGGTCTAGGATGATTCTTAGGTTTCTGGATTGGGTTTCAAGGAAGTAAGGTGTGGCACCATTCCTTATAAAAAGAATAGGACTGAGTGTGACTGGTGGCAAATATGATTTTCTTTGGTAACCAGTTCCTATGAAATACCCAATAGGCATTTTAATAGATGATTCTGCTATTCAGTTGAGTGGTTTGGACCAGAGTCATATATTTAGGAATCATTTTGTGGAAGTGGTATGTGAAAATATATGCGGTGTGACTCAGGAAGAGGGGATGAAGTGAGAAAATAAGGTTAGAGGAGCCCTGGGGTACATGGAGATTTAAGAGGCAAATAGAAGACAGAGAATCTTCAAAGTTTGCTGAGAAGACACCAGAAAGGGGCCAGGAAGACCATGGTAACTTGGTGTTACAGAAGTCAATGGAAAAGTTTCAAAGAACACATGACCAAATTCAAGTAAGGTAAGAGCAGAAAAAAGTCAACTGGATTGAACATGCAGGTCATGGGAGCTCCATGCAGTGATGGTAGTAAAAGTTAGAAGGGAAAGGGTTAAGAGCTTTGGAGGATGAAGAAATTGAGACTTCTTTTTTAAGATGAAGAAGAGGGGAAAATGGAAGGTTATGGGAAGATCATTATTATCTTTCCTAGTAGCTAACTCATTGTTCAACAATCTTTCCTATTAGGAAATTTTTTATGTCCAACTTATTACATCTTTAATTCTTTAAAAGATGAAAAGGTTAATGTTAATTTTTTTCTCATAAAATTAATTTACTAAGTATCATGCTTATTATACAGATTTGGTTTATTTATTTTTAAATTATAGTAACCATGGCAAAAAAAAATGTGAAAATGATTTCAATTCACTGGTGTTTGGACTATTTACAAGTACCTGTAAACAGTTTAACCAAAAGAGATATCTGTTGCCATATGTTTGGATATCCCAAAGAAAAAATCCAATCCCAAGTGTCAATAGCATAGGAAGGCAGTTGGGCTGCCTCTGAATTGGAATTTTTTAATGTTCAACTCTAAAGCTGTTCCAAGAAAGTATGCTTTCTAGAATATTAGAGACTTCTATTATATCAAATAGACTTTCTATACTGATGCATGGTATATTTATCCATTTGTTTGAATTTTGTTATTATGTTCTTCAGTAAAATCTTAAAACTTTCTTTATGTAGGTCTTTTATCTTTCTTGTTAAATTTATTCTGAGTATTTTACAGTTTTCTTCTCATATTAATAAATGGAAATTTATTTACATTTACTTTTCTAACTTTTCTAGGAAAGAGAAAATGATGTCAGAATATTTATCTTGTACCACCTGAACATATCTTATGAGTGCTAATTATCTTTAGTAAAGTTCCTTGAGTTTTCTATTGTATTAATCATATTATTTTCAAATAAAGATAAGCTGACCTTAACAACAACATGCTTTTTCAAAACGAGGAAACAGGAATAATACAGTCCAAGGCAAACGTCATCTGAAATGCCTTCTTCAAATTTTAGACATTTTAGCAACATCTGCTATAAGAGCAAAACAGTGAGAAACTAAAATCTCTTTCGAAGAGAAGACTCACAGGGAAATACAATCATTTAGGCAACATCTGGCCTGAATTACTTTATTAATTTTCTTTTATTTACTAGTCTTCATTTGACAGCTGTGATACTTTTTTCCAAAGCCGTAACTCTTTTCCCATCTGTGGTTTATTTTCCTCTTAGAAGAGACACAGAATGTTTCAAGGAAAGCTGCTTTATGTTCAGCTATATTTGCACCCCTTGTTTTGTTCCAGGGGCTTCCAGGACCAGCAGGAGAGGCAGGGAGTCAAGGCCGTGTGGGAAGCCAAGGAAATAAAGTAAGTCACATTCTTTTATACACACCAAAGCTGAGGTTTTCTCCTCAAGGGAAGTGTGTCTGGTTATATTAGCCAGAGCCCTTTCAACACAAAAGAGAACATATCTCATTGCTCCTATACCCTGGCTTGGTTCTTAGAGAGCCAGCAGCATTTAAGGACTTGGGTGTGGACCCAGATGAGAATCCAGCTCAGCATCATCTCACAAGGGGCTACACCCAATCTCAGCTGAGGATCTCAGGGAAGGGGGACTGTTCTAGGGCAGGCCTTCCTTTCTTTCCCCCACCTTCCACCCTTCCTTCTCTTCATTTATTCTTCCTTTATTTCTTTCCTCCACTAATACAAACTCTCGCTGAATACCTTTAAAGACCAAGACACTACACTGCCATTCAGCTGGACTAAAGTCAGTTCCAGGAGAGCAGAGATCTTTGTCTGTTTTGCTCACTGATGTATCCCTAGAGCTTTGAACAGTACCTGGCATGTCATAAGTGCTTAGAAAATATTTGTTTCACGAAAGAATTTCTGGGTTGTGTAATGATAAATATGACATAGAATCAACCCCACAGAATTGAGAATATTTTCAAGACAAGAGTCTATGACATAAAACACTAGTCAGGGATAGTGGACTGAAACAGAGGTTTAAGCATAGTGTTAATAGAAGTATTTCTGGGCTGGGAAAAGAGGCATCATGAGGATGCAGATTTTGAGTAGACTTTGGAAGGTAAGAAGTATTTGGCAAGCAGAGGGGGCATGAAGAATTTAAGTTGAAGAAATAATGTGAAGGAAAACACAGGATTGGAAAAAAAAACCATGACCCGGTATTTGGGGGATGAAAAATGATCCTGTTTGGGGGACCATAAAGAACAAGAAAGTCTGTGGTGACTGACTTGACTAGGTAACCAGCACAGTGTTATTTACAATTTGTGATTGGCGTGTACAAGCACAGCCAGACTTTGGAAGGTCTTAAATAGGCAACTCAATGTGGGAATATTTTGAAGGATGAGAGATTAGAAGCTAGGAGGCAGGTTGGTGTCCTCTCACAGTCTCCAAGACAAGCAGTGATTGGATGACTTAACAGGGTGAGGACAGGAGGGACCCATGATGACTCTGTAGGGCTCTCCCAAGAGGGAACTGAGGCAGAGAGAAGAGGGCTGGATGACTCTGGGCTTCCAGCATGAGCAGGAACCCCATCACAGAAGTGGGAAAGTCAGAGTGAGGAATAAGAGTGAGGAAAAATGCTTTGTTTGGGGAATAGAGGAGAGGGTCTAGGACTGGTTGGAGATGGAGGTTTCAGAATCATTTGGAGTTTAAAAGGACTCTTGGTGATGACCATTTGTAAGAAGGGTAAGTGGAGGATGGGAAAGAAGCAGAAAAGTACACTGGATGCTGAGAAGGAGAGTCCTAGAAAGGGAGGTCAGGAGTCTCAGCTGGCATCGAGCAGGTAAGAAAGAGAGGACTGGAGAAGCCACCACATCTGATGGCTAAATGAGCCAAAGAAGAGATTCCAAAATGTAGCAATTGACTGGCTGCAGAGGACTGGACAATGTGTTCACGAGGAGGAAATGGATGCTGGGCAGTAAACTACTCTTTGGAGAAACTAGGCTTTGGGGGTGAGATGGGACATTAACTGCTAGTACTGGCAAGGTCTAGAACAGATTGGAGCAGGCTATTTATTTGTTTTCAATGATAGAAGAGGCTGTAGTTTACTTTTATAAACAGAGAAAAGAAAAACAGAGAGAAAGGAGGAAGTTGAAGATGTGAGAAAGTGTAGATAATTAATGGAGAAATTTCTTGAGGGCATAAGAAGAGGGGCGAGCATTGGAATGGAGAACTGCTAAGAAGGGCGGACATGATGGAGCCAGCAGCCGAGTGTTACAAAGACAGCTGACTGCAGGATGAAATGCGATCCATGGATGACAAGGATAATCAGCTCGAAAAGGAAGGGATTACTAGAGCATGTGGTGTAGAAATAATGGTCTGGAAAGGAAAGTTTGGAAGAGATACATTGCTGCCTTCTTGCCCTGGAGAGGGCTCGAGGGGAAGTGGTGTCACTGGTAAGAACACAGTTTATCTTACAGTGAGGATGTGTGTGTGCAGACATCATGGGTGTATAGTGAAGGTTTGCATGTGAAATGAAGGCACTCCATAGGGTGTGTTGGAAGGGACCAAGACAGGGATGGAGGGACCCTAGAGGGGGATGTAGCTGAGCATGTAGAAAGAAGTGTGGAAGGAGATAGACAGGAGCAGGGTAGTTGTGCCAAAGAATATCATTATTAATAAGAGGGACTTTTGAATGGGACAGGCAAGAATTTGGGGGGTAAGTGCCCTCAAAGCAAACCCAAACCCTTTGGGCAGCCCCAAGGTGGACCAAGTCTTCTAGACTCATAATTAACTGAGATGAGTCCCAGACACTTACTCCTGCCTTACTCCATTAAGCTCAAGTTCCCAGGGAGGCAAGCAACCCAGCAATTAATACTGAGCTCAACATCTGGCTGTAACCAATAATAAAGTGGTTGACCCTGGACAAGCCTCATGGCTTCCCTTGTCTTCCTGCCTTAAAACAGATGTTCTCAAATTTCAGTGTGTGTAAGAATCCACGGAGAAGCTTATTTATAAAGGCATATCCTTGGGCTCCACCACCAGAGACTGATACTGATGGGGTCCTGGAATTTCCTTTTTCCCGTGGACCCCAGGTAATTTGGAGGCAGGTGGCCCCCAGAGCACACTGTGGGGGACACCGCCCTGAAAGAAAGACTTCAGGGCAGGTGATCTTCTGCCTCTCTTCCATGGAACCTTATCTCTTCCCACCGCCCTCCCCCCGGGGTCAGTCAGTGCTGGTGGACATTTGTTCATTTGGACTCCTCACATGTACTGTGTTGTCATTCTGTCCTTAACAATGAGTAAACCACTCCCACTCCTTCAGCATGGGCTGGGCTTCTTCCAACACTCTTTCTCCCAGAGAGAGCTTTGTGGAAAGGGCAGGGGGAATAACTAGACAGTGGAGAAACTTAGCCAAGCCTCCCTCAGTCAGATGGTCAAGGTTACCATCAATAGTGCCAGCCATGTTGATAGGATATAATCTTGATACAATGTGATAAAAAGGGCAATTCACCTCTGTGGTCTTTTCTCCCCAAACTCATAAAACACAGCATAATCATGAGCACAACATCAATCAAACTCCAACTGAGGGACATTCTACAAAATATCTGATCAATGCTTCTCAAAACTGTCAAGGTCATCAGAAACCAGAAAACCAGATAAACTGTCCCCATCTAGAGGCCTACAGAGACATGGGGTCCTGGAACAGGAAAAGGAGATTAAGTGGTAAAAGCTAAGGAAATCTGAATAAAGTATGGGGTTTAGTTAATGAGTTAATATCCATGTATTTGCTGTGACAAATATTCCTACTAATATAACTAATGTGATATTAACAATATAGGCGGCTAAATGTGGAATGTATAGGAACTCTCTGTACTGTCTTCACAACATTTTGTACATTTAAAATCTAAACTTTAAAAGCTTTTTTTTTTAAGAAGAGGAGTTAACCTTCTTTTGTAAACCTATGTTAACTTTCCCATGTAGCTGGATTTCCTCACCATAATACTGAGATTGATTTATAATCTACAGTAGGTGTTCTGTTAGTCAGAAGTCAGAAACTATTGCCAGGGATGGCGTGCTACCTTGGCTATCTTGATTAAAAGTAGATTAATAGGCCTCTTGTTTCTGCAGCAGCCAGAAGATTTGCATGGGTCATCATGGAAAACTGTTTTGTTAATTTTTTAAGACAGTACAGAGCCTCCTTTTTGACTCATGGTAAGACATTTCCAAGGGTGCGGCTCATAGCACTGAGCTGCTAAGATGGCAACTTGCGCTAAACAATACATCAGACTTGCTGGGGCTTCATTTATCAATGGAGGAGACTTCACTCACCAACAACAGCAGTTCCTCTTGTATTGCTTACAGGCACAGTCCTGGCCACAAACTCATTGTCACTGTGATACACATGGATGCAGTTGAAAATTCTTGTCTTAGTACCATCATTTCTAATTTCCTTTACAAAAACAACCTAATAAGGACACATTTCATTGTTCTGTTTGACAGGGAGAACCTGGCGATGTGGGAGAAAAGGGAGCCGTTGGCCTTTGGGGTCCTCGAGGCTTGCCGGTTTGCATTTTATTCCTACTTTTGATCTGGCTCTTGGGATCCTTTTAGTTCAATAGATATCAGGTGTGGCTCTCTGAAGAGCATGTTGAAGATAGCATCCTAATCTAGCTGTAGAGCTTTCTAGTGATTGAGATTTCATCCTCATCTTGACCAGCTTTTCCAAGGTAGCAACTTCCCAGGTACCAAGCATCCTGGCTGGATGCTCTTGAAGCCAAATGATAAAATGGACAAAACTTGTGTTTAACAACCCCATAACCTTTCTTGCATTCTTTCCTCTCATCCAAACCCGTTCATGGGAAACTAAGCCCACATTTCCCCCAGTGCTCAGTGCTTCTCACTAAAACCTCTACAAGGATCCAACAGTAGCCAGTGCCCAGACATTTAGGAGATCTTACTTTTATCCAGAAAACTGAAAATGGTTTAGAGCTAAGGTATTAAAATACAAATGTTATCCAGGAGAGATAACACTTCTACCTTCTTTTATTAAGATTATTATACACCTGAAATTTTCTCATTTAATCCTCATAACATGATGAACAGGTACAATTATTATTCGTCTTTACAGATGAGACAAGTGAGATTAAGTGACAGTGCCTTGTCTGTGCCTGTTATTGAGAGTTTCCTTTAGTGCCACTATGTCAGTGGCCCGCCCCAGAGGGAGAATCCTGCTGCCTAATTTTTTCTAATCAAACCAAAAAACTGGCTGTCTAGTTCTCTTGTGAATAAGCCTGCCTCTGTCTGCAGTAGGGGATGTTTGTAAATAATTGCTTTGTTTACAGGGTGATGATGGTAACCCAGGTTATGGTAGTGTTGGAAGTAAAGGAGCAAAGGTAAGACACATCGACTGAAAGCTGGTCATTTTCCATTTATTTTTTGTTGCTCTTTATGGCCACATTTAAGAGAAAAAAGAAAGTAGTGAATAAGGTAGACTTGGACCTTCATAGATAGATTTTGATCATTTATTTGCTGATATCTTGTGGGGAATATGGTAGAAAAAAAGAAAACAACTTAAACCTAAGGGCCAGGCAACAAGTGAAACCTGAAATTAATTTTCTGTTCTTTGCAGAGATGCGCAGCCAGGGCCTGACTGGTTCCAGCCTGAACATTACATCTAATCTAAAGCCTTAGGGAGGCATTCCAAAATTTGTCCTCTGACTATGTTTACTCTAATCATTAGTGAGAAGTTTTACAGGGCCTTTCCAAATGCATTGGGCCAAGCAGTAACTTCAAAATTAAATCTTGTAACTTTATATCAGAATTATAACTTTATATTGTCACTGAATATTTAAGTGTCTGGAAGTAAGATAAATTTATCAAAAGCAGTGATTGCTACATACCAACAATAACCACTTAGAAATCATAATAACATCCACAAAAACATAATATAGTTAAGAACATCCTTTCTACAAAAATGTTCAAGACCTATGACCAAAATTACTGAGATATAAAATTTCAATAAATGGAGACATACCAAGTTCTGTTGGAAAGTCTAAAACATTATAAAGGATCAATGTAATTCTAAATGAAATCCCAATGGGAATGATGCAAGAGGCTGTCTGGAAGAATAAACAAACCCCAAACAGCTAAAATTTCTTTAAAAAAAAACCTAATGAATGAAGGATTTCCAGTGAAATTTTCATTAGAATAGAGAATAATTGAAAACAACCTTAATATTTGTTAAAAATGGAACTATTAAGCAGCTTATAACATTGAAATATTAGCCACTCTTTAAAATGAATGTAAATGTTTATACGTAATTGTATAGAACTTCTGTGACAATGTCAAGTAAAAATCAGAATGTAATAAGAAAAAACATTTGTCCCAATTGTGCTAAAATGCATTTTAGAAATGCATTTAGAAAGATTAAAGAAAATATGACAAAATATTTATAGTAACTGTTCTGGGAAGTGAGATTTGGGTGATTTTTCTTCTTTCTATCCTTTTATATTTTAAATATATTTGAGGAGATCTTACTTTTAATGATCAGAAAATAAACTTTATCTTAAATAAAATATGTTTTTCATCAAATGAGGATTATCATACCTCTTCAACTATAGTCTGTGGCCAAAGAAGGTAAACAGAGGACCAGAAAACCAATGATCAAATTTAGACGGCAGGCTTCCCCAATTTCTTCCCCAAAATTGAAATCCATTTAAGAAGACTGTTTCAGAAACACTTGGCCAGATGGCCAGCTATCCTGTCGAATGTCTACATTTGAAGGAGAGCTGATGTGTAATTCCTCAGATGTGTGCATTTACCCATTTGTCTTAGGTTGTCATGATATTTTGGTGAGACCAGTAAATAGTTTAATTTAGAAATTGGAGTTAGTTTCTCAAATCGTGCCATACAGTTTCATTTTCAATTGTTCTGGCCCTTCCTTGGTTCAGAGGCACTTAAACTAAATAAGGCGGCAGGCAAAATTAAAGTCAATATAAGCCTACCCTGGTGATATGTGCATATATTAATTTTCTCCACTGTCGATTATAGGGGCAAGAAGGATTCCCTGGAGAAATTGGACCTAAGGTACTGTGTACTTCATACTAACTAGGGATCAATCAGAGATACTCCTGGGCTTATGAAATGTATTACAGGATAATAGAAGGATAGTTAATTATAAATGAATAAAAAGAAAACTTTATGGGGAAAGGGGAGAAGGAGGAAGCAGACTTTTAAAAATAATATTTCATTTCTAGTTTTTAATTCATAAGTAAAGGAAGAAATCATCCTTATTTTTCTCCTCACGTGTACTCCTTCCCCTCTACCATATGTATTTTCCTCTTTGCTCAAAGGGAAGTAAAATGTAAGGAAAACCAAAATTACCTGATCTCACCTGCCTCAATTCTCCCAGATAATTCTCTTCAGATAATAAGTTAGCGATGCTGTCCTCTACCTTAAGGCTTTCACTTCTGCTGGAAAGATTCTGAGCTCAGTAAATGCTAGGTCCTGTGATTGGATCAGGGGACGAAATGAAAAGCACAGTTCATATCTCCAAGGAGGCAGTGTTCTGGCTGGAGAGACAGAGAAATAAAATAGTGAGGCTCCAGTGTACTGTGTTGAGAATTTAAAAGTGAGGGGTTATTGGGGGGAAGACACTTCAAAGAAGACTATTAAAAATAAAAATATATGTGAAAAATGTCTTCATGTTGGAATCAGTATAAAAATACAATGAGATATATCCCTTTGATTTTACTAACCATTTTATTTTATTTCTCTGAACTTATTTAGGGTGAGGTTGGGGACCCTGGTGGTCCAGGAGAAACTGGACCCAAGGGCACTAGAGGCAAGATGGTAAGTTTCTCAGGCTGCAAAGCCTTACAACCTCAGCTACTTTGGGAAGTCCTTTTTTGTTTATTTTTTTATTTATTTTATTATTTTTGGCTGTGTTGGGTCTTCATTGCTGTGCACGGGCTTTCTCTAGTTGCGGTGAGCGGGGGTTACTCTTTGTTGCAGTGCTCAGGCTTCTCATTGTGGTGGCTTCTCTTGTTGCAGAGCACGGGCTCTAGGCATGCAGGCTTCAGTAGATGTGGCACGTGGGCTCAGTAGTTGTGGCACACGGGCTCTAGAGCGCAGGCTCAGTAGTTTTAGCGCATGGACTTAGTTGCTCCGTGGCATGTGGGATCTTCCTGGATCAGGGCTTGAACCCGTGTGCCCTGCATTGGCAGGCAGACTCTTAACCACTGCACCACCAGGGAAGTCCTTTTTCATGCTTTTACAGTCATTTGAGTTGTCATTTGGTCCCAAAGACTTGTAAAACGTGTGGTTTTTGTTAAGGCAAACTTGGGGAAGGGAAATGATATTTTACTCATCCTTCATTGCCAGCAATAAGGTTCGTAGTGACAAAGTTCACCTGATCTGGTTGACAAGGTACCATTCTTAACACTGGAAATAAGTTGTGTGTTGTTTCTTAAGGAATCCTTGTGGTCAAAACTGTTTTTGCACCACAAAATATGGCCAGTTTAATCCCATCCCCCCCGCAGATCTCGTGTAATATAATGCCCACTGACATCTTGTCTCCCCTGTTAAGGTCTCGTTAAACTACTTTAATGAGGTGGTCCTCTCCCAATTTAGCTCAAGAAAGTATCTCTTGAGCTCTAGGAGAAAGTTTCCATTTATTATGTAAAATAATATACTGTAATGAATGCATCCTTTTTATTCCCTGGAGGACCTAGACGTTGCCTAATGCTTTGGACCACTCAGAATAAACACCCATCTCCGGCACCCTCAGAAGCATCAGCATCCCGAGGTTCCCTTGGGTTCTCGTGTGCTAAGAATGGATTTTGCCTTTGCTGACTCTTTATATATCATAAGCTGCAAAACTGAGATGGTGGCTTTATAAAAAACAAAATCTTATGACAATTATCTCCTGAGACCATCTTTATCTCTTTTCTTCAGAACAGCACTGATCAAGTAAACTGATCTTGATACCATGTCAATTGCTGGACAAGAAAAACACAAAGTCTGATAAAACTATTATTTGAGGTGGTTTTTCAGTTTTGTCACCATAGTTAGTTTTACTCTGATCTGTTTTTTTCCTGGAAAGTATAACAAAAACTTTATGTGAAGAGATTATTTATGTGGGTTTTAGGGGTACAAAATAAAGAAACTTCTTTCCCTCCATCCTGCTTTTCCCAAGAGGACTGTTTCCTGGATATAATTCTTTTCTTCATACATGTTTTTGGATAACTATCCTTTAACATTTTTGTTCTCAAAAAAAAGAAGAAGAAGACCGATAAAAGAAAGATAATTTGAAAAGACTTTCAAATTAATCCAGATCTCTGGATCTTTTCCCTCTACTTGTTAATGAGGTAGTTTACCCTTGAACATTGGAGGCATGCAAACATGGTCAGCAGCTTCTTGGGTTCCCTTGCTGCCCAATGGCACGTTAATCATTTTTAAAAAGCAATAAACTAATGGGGAATAAATATATCATCTTTTTCTCTTGGCCTTTGGTTACTTGAATTTTTTTCCCACATTGGACAATTCATCACTGTTTTTTTTTTAATATAAATTTACTTTTTATTTTTATTTATTTTTGGCTGTGTTGGGTCTTTGTTGCTGTGTGCGGGCTTTCTCTAGTTGCGGCGAGTGGGAGCTACTCTTCATTGCGGTGTGCATGCTTCTCATTGCAGTGGCTTCTCTTGTTGCAGAGCACAGTCTCTAGGCATGCAGGCTCAGTAGTTTTGGCTCGTGGGCTCTAGAGTGCAGGCTCAGTAGTTGTGGCACACAGGCTCAGTAGTTGTGGCTCGCGAGCTCTAGAGTGCAGGCTCAGTAGTTGTGGCACACAGGCTTAGTTGCTCCACAGCATGTGGGATCATCCCGGACCAGGGCTTGAACCCGTGTCCCCTGCATTGGCAGGTGGATTCTTAACCACTACGCCACCAGGGAAGCCCTTCATCACTGTTTCTTAACTTGCTTATTTCACCTGCCATGCTGCTTTCTCTACATCTCTGTATTTTTGAATTTGAAGTTTAGACACTGAAAACTTCCAGGTTTTCCCTTTGAAAGATCAGCAGTTCCCACTGGAAGGTTTTAGTGATAAAGCTTTGAGTGTCTCTTTAGTTCTCTTGGAATGATTACATTCCTAGTTTCAGTTTTCTAAATCTTCACCTTTTTCCCCCAACTGAAGGATTTTTTAAAAATTTTGCCATGATTTTGAACCTATCTTACTTTGGATATAGAGGTATGTTTGTATTTATTTATACTTTTTATCAACTTGACACACATGCACATACTTCAAGGCAGGGTTCCTCAGCCACAGCACTGCTGACATTTTGTGCTGGATAATTGCTGTGGGGCTGCTCCGTGCATTGCAGGATGTTTAGCAGCATCCCTGGCCTCTACCCACTAGAGTCAGCATCATCCACATTTACCCCACCATTATGACAGCCATCAATGTCTCCAGACATTACCAAATGTCCCCACAGGAGTCAGGGTTGAGGGACACAAAATCCCCCCCCCCCGCCCCAGTTAAGGACCACTGGTTTAGAGAGTCAACTAATTTCACAAGGTTTGTTAGGAAAACCTGGCAATCCCTCTGCCACTTAGCTCCGATTTCTCTGAAAGTTGTCTTTTTGCTCTACTTTCTGGGAGATTTCTTTGACTTTATCTTACAATGCTTCTCTCATAGTTTAATTTTCAAGCACTCATTTTTTTTGCTTTTTTATACTATCCTGCTCTTGTTTTATGGTTGAAACATCTCATCTCCCTGAGGATATAAATTAGTATTTTTGGAGTCTTCTTTGCCCAACATAGTCTGTTCCCTGCCGTGTGTTTTTTTCTGTCCTGCTATTTCTCATGTTTCCAGGGAATGGGCTAACTCTCTGTATTGAAGAGTTGAGGACAAAAATTCCGATTGGAAACCCCGAGGAGATGGGTGGGGCTCGTCAACTACAAGTGTCACAGAGTGATCTGAGCTGTTACTTAGCAAACGTCTAACATCAGCATCTTTGGGTCTTTCTTCTCAAATCTAGTCAGATTCCCCTGAGAAGATTCTTTCAACCTCCTGCCTGAGGGTGAAGTTCTGGCTGCCAGCTTTCTGGGAACCCCAGCTTTCTAGGGGTCTCACATCTATTCCACACCTTCATTTGATCACCCTATTTTCTGGATGGTACCACTGGCCCTCAGCTCTGCCTGGGGTTTCCTAGTGCAGACACCTCGGTTTTACCTCTGTCACTGAGGAGGAAGAAGAGACATTCACCCAACGGTAGAGAATGGGGAGGAGGCTTGGGGATTCCTAAAATGATCTTCAACCAATCAGCCTTATTAGGCCTCTCTCCTTTACCTCCACTTCTGGAGGTACCTTCTGAGAGTGTGTTATAAAACACACAGATTCTTGGCTTTCCCTGCTGCTGGCCTAGGCTTCAGCTTTTTCAGCTCTAAGTCATTTAACACCGGTACTTCTGCTTTCCAGCCTCCGAAGTTTGATGGCTGTTGAGATTCTCCTTTCTCATTCTCCCCATGCTTGTCATATTTTTGCCTTTTAAAAAAATCTGCTTACTATTATTTTAGGAAGACACTGGAGGGAGCAAAAGTAAATGCCAATGTTCAATCTGCTTTTTTTTTGCCCTGGAGGTTAATCTATATCTTCTAAATAAAATATGATCAGTAAGGTTGTTGTTTTGTTTTGTTTTTTTACTCAACCCAGCATGCTGTAAATATCATTGGAAGACCTAAAGGACATCAATAATTATTTTCTGTTCCATAGGCAATGCTTTTACAAATTAAGTTGATTTTAGACAAGTTTGTTTTTTATTCTTATAAAAAACATGACATTGTGAATGAGCAAAGGAATTTTTCCTAATTCTTAAACTAAATTCTAGCTTTCTTTATGATAAATTATACTGTTGAATGCACATGAATAAAGTAAATAGTCAACAAATGTTCTTTTTATTTACTGCTGTTATTCCCCATTTTACTACAAATATTTCCAGCCAACAGCTAAATATTTTTTTGTTGTAGTTACTTCAAAGGTTTTTATACTTAAATTTTTATTTTTCTGGGGTTTTGTTCATGTGTTTGTTTTTCAGTTTAGTCACTTACTAAATTTAGATAAGTTGAGATAAAAATTTATTTAGATAAAAATTTCTCCCTTGACCCAGCAATTCTAGTTCTAACAATGTTCCCTAAGGAAATAATCAGAATTGCGCATATGACTTTATAGTGGCATGCTTATTACAACAACAGCAAACTTAAATGCCAACCATAATGGACTGATTAAATAAATTATGGTATATCCATGTAATCAAATACTATGGCAGCCATGAAAGGTGATTTTTGTGAAAGAATATTTAGTAACATGAAAATGCCCCAAGGTATATATTTAGTTTAAAAGGCAACAGGAAAAAGTATAAAAATATATTAAAATATGTATAGATTAATAACAAAAGGATAAACAAATAAAAGACCAGAGGAAAAGACACCAAAATGTCAACAAGGATTATTTGGGGGAGAAGAGGTTGCTGAGGATTTTTTTCCTTCTGTGTGCCTTTTGGAAATCTCTCAATTTTCTAAAATGAAAGTGTATTGCTTTTGAAATGTAAAACACCCACACCCACAAACACACAAACATGTATGTATAATTCTAAAGTAAATAAATTCTGCTTTGAGGTGTCTGCTGGGCTTCCAGGAGAGCCGGGATCCCCTGGGGAGCTGGGACCTCCTGGACGCAAGGTAAATTGAAAACCCATAAATCACATCAGCTCCTTTTCCAAATAAAAAGTCGGTGCCTGAAGTCTTCATTATCCAAATGTGTGTGCTTTCAGTCTTTGCAGTTTGGCAATGATTTTCACTATTTTTCCACCTTTAATGTGCTCAGAGAGAGGAGGGAATAAAATGCCAATTAAACATCAGTTGCCATTTCTTGGGTGGTGGGGGGAATTGAAGGAGGAAATGAAAAGAGATTTCTCGTTTCATCTAGAATGAGATTTCTCAATGATCAGTGAATTTTATTTATCTGGCCAATCCTTGCCCTTTTCTCACAGTCAGTAAGTTATCAGTGAATGAAAGAAAGTGAGAGGAAATTAATAAATAAATTACTAACGCTGCATTCACATGGAACTTATTTTCTTTGGGAGTTTGGGAGGGGCGCCATCGCATTTTTCCCTGTCTCTGTGTGAGAGCAGCCAGACCCTTCCTGTTCCAAAGATGAGACTGAACACATGAAATTCAAACCAATTCCACTTTGTTCTTTCTATCCCCAACCCAAAGATATATCTATTCATTTTGGGAAGACAATGGGGATTACCTTTCCAGAAGTTCAGTTTGAGTCTGGTCCTTTTGTCATCCAACCAGTGGCGGGAATAGATTTAGGTTCTGCTTAGCGGCTGCCCAGTGGCCAAGGCCAAGCATTGGGGAACTCTATACCTCTGCCTTAAGGAGGGGCAGGCACAGGGGATGGTTCAGGCTTATTTAGTTCTAGGCTGAGGACCTGCTCCAGAGTCTCCCTGCCAGTGTCTCATTGTCAGCTCCATCCTTAGCTTCTGGACAACATTTATCATCCAGAGATGCAGCTAGAGGAAAGTGGCCATTGGACGCTCGCTGCTTACAGTTTCTTCCCCTTAGAATGTTCTTGTTAATTAGGTGATGAGTATCCTACATGAATTCTTTTCTCCCTTGAACTTAGAATAAAAACGTTAAGAAGTTATTTTTTTCTTAGAGTAATGTTGATGCACATTCTGGTTCCTGATGTGTGTGTCCAAAGCCCTGAAACCACACTCTTTTTGTTTCCCTAGGGTGTGAAAGGGGCCAAAGGATTGCCGTCCTTCTCTGTACGTACCTGCTAACTCCAAAGGAGCCTGAGCGCCCTGTGACATTTATTTCTCAACTCTAGGACCTGGAAGTCTGTTGGTTAATTCCTTCTGTTTTATTTTTGAGCAGACATGTGAGCTCATCCAGCATATGCAGGACCACAGTCGTAAGTACCCCACTTAGAATGATCACCCGGGGTGTCAGCATTCATAGAGGAAAAGCAGCAAATTCTGCACTCAAAATTGAGACAATTTACCAGCCAATTTCTTAAAATTAGAGATGTCACTGTGTGTATTTTGAGGCAGCATACACTGGTGACTATTGACTCCCTCTCTGGCGGCCAGCATGTCTATTGAAATGCTTCCAAGCACTAAGTCAGGCTATATCTGGTGCTTTTAATCAGGGGGAAATGGAGACACAAGGTCAGAACTCCCCTGATGGTGAAATCAATCAGTGGGGAGTCACATTAAACTTTTTAAAATGATTAACCCCTGACAAAACCTAAATGTTGAATTCAGCTGGTGTAAAATAGCCAGCCATGCCAAGGGGGTGTCCTAGTGGGTGGGAGCCCTGACTTCTGTTTATCATTTGTTACGCCTTCCCTGAGAAGGTGTGCTTGACTACCTTGAGTTAGACTTATTTGCTTTTAAAATTACTCATTCTGCCTGTATTTTCTTTACTCTCAAAATTTTAAAAGCAAAAAGGCGTTTTGATTTGGCAAATGCTCTTTTGAATTTGCTTTGAGACCCTTATAGCAGCATCTTCTATCAAAATACGTGTTAGCAGCATCAAAAGAACGCCACGGACAAGATGAGGAGAGAGTCGGCTATTTAATGTTCACCTACAAATGCGTAACAACTTCCCAGATAAACACTAGGACTCAAAAGAATGTCACAGTTCCCTCCAGGCTTTTGGGAAATATCTCAATTTTCTAAAATGAAAGTGTATTTGAAGGGAGAAGATAGACAAATTAGAGCCCATTTCTGTAGAGAGCATCAGTCTCAAAGACACAGACTTTTCAAAGCTTTGAATGCAGTGCTGATCTTAACTCTGCCTTTTTGTAGCAGAACGGAGCCATCCGTATGTGGGAATCAAAATCTATGCATTGGGTCATGAAGACTGGTTGCTCTGGGGCTGGATTAGCAGAGTGGGCTTCTGACATGGGAGCCGTGTGAACTATGATGACTCAAGGATAAATCCAAGTATGATGAAGCTTGATCTTTTAAAATTTGAGGTGTTCAATACAAAATCATAAATCCAAAAGTAAGTACAAAACTACTTCAAAAGTGTCCTTTAGGACAAGAAAGGAAATCACAACTACTGACTTCTATTATAAAATCACATGATCATGTGAACACGTGGCTAAGGCCCTTCTCAAGGCCTTGCAAGGGACCCGTGGGTGAGAGGTCGAGAGCAGTGCTGTCCAGAACTCTCTGCAATGATGGAAGTATCCACTGCACTATTAAATATGTAGCCACTAACCACATGGGACTTTGAGCCTTGATAGATGGTTAGTGTAACTGAGAAGCTGAATTTATTTCCTTTTTTTTAATTTTTTTTTTTTTTGGATGCATCGTGTCTTAGTTGCAGGATGCAGGATCTCTTGTTGCTGTGCACGGGCTTCTCTCTCGTTGTAGCTCACAGGCTCCAGAGCATGTGGGCTCTGTAGTTGCAGCACGCAGGCTCTCTAGTTGTGGCTCACAGGCTCAGTAGTTGCGGTGCGCAAGCTTAGTTGCCCCGCAGCATGTGGGATCTTAGTTCCCCAAACAGTGATCGAACTGGTGTCCCCTGCATTGCAGGACAGATTCTTAACCACTGGACCACCAGGGAAGTCCCTCATTTAATTTTAATTGATTCAAATGTAAATAGTCACATGAGGCTAGTGGCTTTCATATTGGACAGTACGGTCCTAAAGTTTAAGCTTCATTTACTTATGACTAAATCCATCTCTGATGTTTATATATATATATATATGTATATGTATATATATACACACACATTACATATATGTACACATATATGTATACATATATGTAATTGATAGCTATAGATATGTACATGGGGAAAATCTAGAGTAAAGAGTGGTTAGGACCTTTTTTAGGACCTTTTAACTTTCCAAATTCAGTGTACCTCTCTGCAACATAATGTTCCCTCCCAGGCAGAAATCCTTTCCCTCTGACAGCTGGCTATACGCCGCTGATTTATGGCCCTCCTATTTCTCCCATCCTGTTCCCTACGGAAGGACCTGTGCTTTTACCAACATGTTGGATCTGTCTGCATTTCTCCAAACCCTATTTGTTGCCTTGGTTTTTGAGTCATCTACAAAAAGCTCACAAGGCGGAACCTTGGCTGCCTTGATTTCTTACACAATACAGAACACTGTTACCCTACCAAATAATAACCCAACCTCCTTTGTTCTTCTTCCCCAGCTGGCAGACATGGTGAGTAATCTTTATTTGTAGCATATTATAATCAAGCTCCAAAATGTGGTACATCTGGAAAGATGAGTTAGAACAATGTGTTGCCTGCCAAATGATAAAAACTTTATCTGGACTTCTTTGCTGCCTCATACTGGTAGCACATCTCTGCCTCCAATAAATCACTTGAGTTTAAGCTGGGTCTCATAGCTCTTTGCCAACGAAGTGGTTTGATTTTTTTAATTATTTATATTTTAGTGACTAACATTGCCATTTACCTTACCAAGAGATTTTTTTGTAATTTCAAAAACATTTCTCCCTCCCTCCATTTTCTCTCTCCATTTGTTATCCTGTCTCTGTAGTCTTGTGGTTAGGGATTAAGATGCAAAGGGCAGAAGTGTGTGGAACGAAGGTAGGGATGATCAGATAGCAAATAAGCTGCATGTGCAGCTCAGATAGTGCTAAAATCTGTGGAGCACTTGGCTGATGTTAATTACCAAGTTGGCTTAGTATCTTTCTGGGCCATCGTTCAGGAATATTACAAAAGCTTATTACATGATGTTTCTGTATAAACCCATCATCACCCTCTTATACTTTTATACCTTTTGTATAAATCCATCGATCCATGCCTTCTGATTGCTTGTTCACTCATTCAACAAATGTGTTTTGGAAGCCTGTTATGTTCCAGTCTCTGTCCCAGACACTGGGGACAGAGGGATGAATAAGATGGACATAATTCCTGTCTTCAGAAGCTTCCATCTTAATGGAGGGATCCAGGTAGTAAGTAAACAAAGGAAAGAATTACAGAATATTTTAGTTGCTGTGAAAGAGATAAATAATGGAAGGTCCTGTCACAAAATGACACTAGGGGAGGGGAGAAATGCCTTTGAATGGAGGGCTCCTCTTTGAGACAATGACATTGAAGTTTGGATGAAGAATAAAAAGAAGCCAGCTTTGCAAGATCCAGGCAGGGAATCCTGCAAGTGCAAAGGCCATGATACAAAACAGACCCAGGTGTTTTCTAGCTGCTGACAGAAGCCCAGTGTGACTGAGACATGATGAGGAGGGGTCATGGCATGTGCAAAACTGGAGAAGGAAGTGGGACCAGATTGCACTGAGTTTTGTAGGTTATAATCAGGAGGCCAGATTTTATTCAGATTGGAATGGAAGGGTATTAAAGAGCTTATTAAAAGTATTGAAGGTATAAACGTGAACTGATGAACAATTTTTTAAAGCTTATTTGGGCCATTGTGGGAGAGTGGATTGTAGGGAGGAGAAGCATAAAAGCCAGAGCGCTAGTGTTGGGGGGAGGGGGCCACATGGAGCTATTCCAGGCAAATATGGCGGTGGCCTGGATGGGCCGCCACTGCTGGGTGGTAGTCACGTGGCGGGTGTTGTGTTTGCCTTCCTCAGTACTCATTGTCACCTGCTCCGGTCAGTAAGTTGGGTCTCCATGTGGGGGTCCACGTCTGAGGGGGGCCTCCTTGGTGCCTCCACAGTCCAGCCCAGCCTTCCTCAAGATCCTCGGGGTCCTGGCAACAAGCTGAGTTAGCCCGTAGGTGTTTTTTTTCCTGAAAACTTGATAACAGCCAGTGTTTATATCTTTTTTTCCCTTTACCTCTAAATTACAGCTGAAGCTGCATTGTTGTTATCACTGCTGTTGTTCCCATATGAAACAGCAGCCCAGACAAAGAGCTAGCAGACCACTGTCATGTTTGGTCATAATTTTACCCATTTTTTATTGTAAAATTGACGTGACCTTGATTTTTTAAATATCTGCTCAGCCCACTAAATTAGACTCAGAGGCTAATAAATCCTGTCCTGTCTCCACTAAGATACACAGTTTGATTGGGTTTGAACATTTATTCTTACTGGTCCTTTTGCCTGTGAGGGTCACAGAGTCTAGGACCAGAGGAGGTGATAATCTAGCACTAAGGTGATGAAGCCCAGCTGAGAGGGGGACCCCTCCTGGGCCAGCCTGGCCAACCTAGCCAGTCCCGGTGGGTCTGAGTCCTGAGCTCGCCTGGAAAGAGCTGAGTTGCTGGCCTCTGAATGAGAGGAGACAGCCCCCTCCAAGGGGAGCACATCAGCCAGATTTCCTCTTACCAGCATGTATCTCAACACCAGGCATCTCACCTATCCAGAAAGTTCTGTTTTTCCTGTACCTGTTGCAAAGAACTGTCCTTTGTTTGGTTTTTTTCACTCAACATTTATGAGATCCCAGCTTTATGGCAGGGACTAAGAATCTGGCATTCAAGAGAGAGATCATCCCTGTCTCCACACTTCATAAAGTAGTGGGAGAGGCAAACATTAATCAGATAATTAGACATATATAAATCTCCGACTGTGATAAGTGCAGGATACTGGGATTAGAATGAGTGAATTGGGATCAATGAATAAATCTTAACACTTACATTCGTGTTTAACCATCCTAATTCAGAGTTTCTCTAAGTAATAAGGCATATTTATTGGTTAAACTTGCATTTCTAACTGTTAAATAAAAATTTATCAGTTGAGGTTTCCTCATTCTTTTAAGTAATATAGCTGTTCTTTTTCACAATGAGTAAGTCTGTAATAATAACAGTAATGGTGAACATTAGTTGAGCACCTGCTGTGTACCAGGCACTGTGGTTCTAAGTGCTTTCTTTACCTGTGTTGATTCACTTAATCCCCAGCACAGGCCTAGGCAGTGGGTGCGGTTAGGACTGTCATTTTACAGATGAGCAAACTGAGGCACAGAGAGGGTAAATCCCAATCTGTCTGAAATTATCAACAGAGCTTCCACATCCATCCCTTTTTAACCCCTGTTAAATTTCCTTATTAAGTAAAGAATGTATGTTTTAGTTTGTTTAACAAAGTTTCAGGAACAAACATGATACCATCGATCCAATCTCTGTAGGTAAAAGGGCATGTCCATGAGCTCTTTATTATTTAGGAGTTTTAGTAATGAACTTACAAATTTCATTAAAACTCAAATTGAATTATAGACTTTTCTTGTATTTTTTAAATTGAAGTAGAGTTGATTTACAATGTTGTGTTAGTTTCTGGTGTACAGCAGAAATTAACACACACACACTCACATACTCTTTTTCAGATTCTTTTCCATTATGGTTTATTACAGGATATTGAATATAGTTCCCTGTGCTATACAGTAGGACCTTGTTTATCTATTCTATATATAATATCATGTATCTGCTAATCCCAAACTCCTAATATATCTCCACCCCTATCCCCTTTGGTAACCGTAAGTTTGTTTTCTATGTCTATGAGTCTGTTTCTGTTTCATAAATGAGTTCATCTTTTGCTTTATTTAAAAGATCAAAGTCAGTTTTTAGAATACCATTTTAATTATTAAAGATTTAAGTGCTTGTTTTACTATTTAAGTTATTTATATTTAATGATTGTGTTTCCATATTTTAATATTTAACATCTAAATTACTTTGCCTTCTATGTGCATATCTTTTTTTCATTTTTAAGCAAGTGTTCTTGTGGTAAGGCACATGTTCTGGCCTTTTAGGAGCCCCGCGGTGCCCTGTGCATCCCACGGAGCTGGTGTTCGCGCTGGACCAGTCCCGGGGCGTCACGGAGCCAGAGTTCGCACGGATGAAGGAGATGATGACCTCCCTGTTGGGCGGTCTCCGGGTCCGGGAGAACCGCTGCCCTGCGGGCGCGCGCGTGGCCGTGCTCACCTATGACTCCCACGCCAGGCTCCTCATCCGCTTCTCTGATGCATACAGGAAGGACAGACTCCTCAGAGAGATCGAGGCCCTTCCTTACGAGCGGTCCACGTCCAGCAGGGACATTGGCAAGGCCATGAGGTTTGTCTCCAGGAATGTCTTCAAGCGGATGCTCCCAGGGGCTCACACCAGAAGAATCGCCACGTTCTTCAGTGGCGGCCCATCTGCGGATGCCCAGACCATCACGACGGCCGGCCTGGAGTTCAGCGCCCTGGACATCATCCCGGTGGTGATCGCCTTCGGCCAGGTGCCCACCATCGAGCGCTCGCTTGTGGTAAGAAGGGCAAGCTGCCTCATAACTCTTCTCTCTCTTTTTTGCCTGTACTCAGGGGCATTTACAAGAAAGCATGGAGCTGTACTAAGTGTTTATTACTAGGTACCAGGAACATGCCAAGCCTTGATGGGCATCATCCCGTTTAGTTCCCACAAGCAGTGTGTATGAGATGGGAATCATTGTTATTCCCGTTGTACGGGTAAGAACACTGAGTCTGGAGGGGTGGACCCTATGCCCAGGTTCACACAGCTGACAAGTGGCAATGTCAGGGCTTGAATCCAGGCCTCTATTCTAGTGCTTCTCCAAAGGACTCTCTGAGTTGGCTCCGGATCTAAAGATACTAAATCTGGGTAGCCAGTAAATATTCGTGGATGTCACTGATGCGGTCATGGAATGGAAACCAAAGGACTGATTTTATAACTTCACCAATCATGTAAATATCCATACTTTATAAAGGAAAAGCCATTCCAGTTATAGCTTCTTAGGTTGAAGATTAAAATCTTACTGTGGGGACATCCTGGGTGGCACAGTGGTTAAGAATCCAACTGCCAACACAGGGGACATGGGTTCAAGCCCTGCTCCCGGAAGATCCCACATGCCACGGAGCAACTAAGCACGTGCACCACAACTACTGAAGCCTGTGCTCTAGAGCCCATGCTCCACAACAAAGACAAGCCACAGCAACGAGAAGCCCACGCACCGCAGCAAAGAGTAGCCCCTGCTCGCTGCAACTAGAGAAAGACCACACACAGCAACAAAGACCCAACGCAACCAATAATTAATTAATTTAAAAAAAAAATCTTACTGTGTAGCATTTCTAAATAAACCACCTAGGATCACAGCGACCTTTAAAACACTCTATCAATAGAGCCTCAGTGGCAGGGGTTCCTTACAAAACACCTGCTGGACCTGGCAGAGTGTCCTTCTCGTCATCTGTGACCACCCAACATGCTGCTTTGTTCTCCATTCATGGGGAAGCCATGAGGAGAGACCCCATGCATCTGCAAAGGGTATTGGAAAATGCAACCTGAACCAGAAGGACAAGCGTTTAAAAATTAATTCATGTAGAGAAAGGAAAGTGAGAAGTGACCGAGTCACTGCCTTCAGGTGTGTGCAGGATTATTACTGGAGAAAACTAGCCAGCCAACTCCAAGTTAGCAAAATCTCTTATTAGAGAAACTGAGAATCATAGCAGTGGAAACTCCAGTTTAGATTTGAGTAGGAGCTTTCTGAAGGCAAGATTGACTTAACGTTGCCATGGGCCAGATGGCTAAATGTAGGTGGTCAAGACACCACCTTTCTCTGAAGGCCTTTTGTAGGGGCGGTCACTCACCTGGCAAGGGTGACTTCTGTCTTTCTTGGAGAACTAGGATTAAGTGGCTTTTTTGAGACCCTCTCCAGCTCCCTAATTTTCTGTGAAAGTGCTAAACTAAGCAGACCAGAATTGAAATATAGTACTCCTCTGTAGAATGCAGAAAGTGGTGCTTGTTTCCTAGCATTGGTGTGAAGAAGAAATGATGTAACTCCATGCACCAGTGCCTAGGACATAGCAAACACTCAAGAATGGTAGCTCTTGCTTTAATTATAATTGTTATCAGTTTCTTGATGGTGAACTAAAATCTGTTTAACTGTATTAAAGTCTGGGTTGTAAAGAAGCTGAAACTGCTATTAGCATCATTGAAACTAACTCAGAATTATGCAAATGAGCAGCCTGATCTATGAGGCTCAGAAAAGAAAATGCACATAAATTAGAAGACTGGGGCCCGCCTATGCTAATGAAGCTGCTTTGAGAGGCAGCGGCTCAAAGATTCTGTAAGTGGATTTGGTTACACACAGAGTCCTCCTAATTCCCTCTGTTTATTGGGAACAACCATTGTTCTTTGGCTTTATTTAGTCACAAAATAGGAGACAGCTTAATATCCTGACACAAATGATTGATGGTACTTGCGATACAAATTTAAACAGATGCAATTCCACCTACCCTCTCAAAGGTATGTGCATAGCGTATAACTTTAGAAAATATATTTTGTAGAGTTTTTCTTTTAAACTTTGGAGTGTTAACAGTCCCACTTAGAGATTCTACCCACATCACCTAGAGACTCCTTGTTCCTTTCTTGAAGGAATTGATCTCAAAAGAGCACCAATGAAGGTTCAGATTCTTGACAATGACCCTCACGGATTGGAGCAGTATTGGCCCCAATATCCCTTGGGTAGAAAAAGAGTTAGAGTTGCAGACAGAAGTCAGACTTGGTCCCAAGGTTCATTCATCCAACAGATGTTGAGTGAGCAGCTCATATATACCAGGTGCCATCCTAGGCTCTGAGGACAAAAGAGTAAGTAGAAAACCAAAAGACCTCACCTATTAGAGGATGGAGCTATGCAGGGTTGTCTAGAAGGGCTCAAAACAAATTGATGAGAACCCAATACCTGACATTGCAGAAGAGAGATGATGTTACTACTTCTCCATTTCCCTTCTGTTTCTTTCTTCTATCCATCTCTTCGCTTGCTCTTAAACTGTCATTTATTAGTACTTTAAGAACAAAGCTCAAAGTTTTAATGACACAATAAATTTTTATTTGGAGGCCATATCACAAAACCCCTTGTTCGTTTCATAACCATTGTGACTTTTCTATATCTTGATTCATCTGAGAGTTCAGTAGAATCCAACTGAAATTTGGAACCTGTGTTGACACATGTGGCAGGTCTCAGAAGCAGCTGCTCTGAAAACATGGGCTCATTTCCCTATGTTTCTGAGGAAACGTGTTGTGTGATCACCATCTTGGAAATTTTTCTTGATGGTCTGAAGCCAAGTGATGAGCTGTTCTTCCTTCTGGAATGGAAGACTATTTTTGATTGGAAAAAACTCAATCTCAGCTTTGTTTTGTCCGTAGGGTTTTTCCTTTAAATTTGTTGGGCAATTACCTCTTAATTCTGGTGAAATTTTATTTGCTGCCCGTGAAGAATTCTAATGTGGGCTGGGTCTCCCTTTATAATATATGTATAAGAAATGTGTCCTTTATAGCTAGCCTTATTTTTTTCCCTTTACTCTGCTGTTTAGCTTTGCAGGTGAGAGAAACATTAGGTGTAATAGTTGACATTACAGATTATTCTAGGGATGAAACAGAGCTGAAATTGGGGGGAGAGAGGGTTAATGGGAAACTTTAGCACTCTGAGCACCCTGCCCTTTTATTTTTATATGGATTTCCTTTGTTAATAGAGAATTGTCTAAAGAATGTTAATGGTATCTTTTTCGAATGCACCAATTCATGGAGCCCCATGATGTTGAGAAAGCAAAGAGCAGGGTATCATCCAGAATGATGTACTGAAGGCTCATTTTACCCATGTGTGGATCATCCAAGCTGGTGCATCTTTGAATCCACAGGAAAGTGAGCAATAAGAAAAGTGACCCATAGGACCCTTTTATTTTAAATCCCCAACTCACATTCATCTTGGGGAATTTTTCTGTGATATGCTAATTACAGTTGCTCCAATGACGTGTGGTAGGGTGAGTGATCTCTAAGACCACATCTGCCGTACTTTATTGATTAGGGAATTACTTGGGGGAAGGGGAGTGGAGAGCACAGACCCCTTGAGTTCTCTCCCAGTTAAAAAAAAAAAAAAGACGCACTAGAATCAATGAGTGGAAAGTATGGCTTTAGGTTGACACCAGCATGTTGATACATGGTTAAATGTGAAGCCTAAGTTATCAACTAGTGCCACTGCCAGAAGGATGGAAGTTGCCACATGGTAGACACACAGAACACAAGCTAGTGAACAAAGGGCAGCAATCTCTGGGTGACATGGTGAGAACACTGTTCCAAATCAAGTTAGAACCCCCTGATACAAAACTATAGTCAAAGTAGCTCAGGCAGAGGGTGGAAGGTAGGTCTTATGTGGGGAGAGCAAAGTTTTTGTTTTGTTTTGTTTTGTTTTTTAATACACCTTTATTGGAGTATAATTGCTTCACAGTACTGTGTTAGTTTCTGTTTACAACAAAGTGAATCAGCTATATGTGTACATATATCCCCATATCTCCTCCCTCTTGCGTCTCCCTCCCACCCTCCCTTTCCCACCCCTCTAGGTCATCGCAAAGCATGGAGCTGATCTCCCTGTGCTATGTTGCTGCTTCCCACTATCTATCTATTTTACATTTGGTAGTGTATATATGTCGATGCTACTCTCACTTCACCCAAGCTTCCCCTTCCAACCCTTGTGTCCTCAAGTCCATTCTCTACATCTGTGCCTTTATTCCTGCCCTGCCACTCGGTTCATTAGTACCATTTTTTTTTGATTCCATATATATGTGTTAGCATACGGTATTTGTTTTTCTCTTTCTGACTTACTTCACTCTGTATGGCAGACTCTAGATCCATCCACCTCACTACAAATAACTCAATTTCATTTCTTTTTATGGCTGAGTAATATTCCATTGTATATATGTGCCACATCTTCTTTATCCATTCATCTGTTGATGGACACTTAGGTTGTTTCCATGTCCTAGCTATTGTAAATAGAGCTGCAATGAACATTGTGGTACATGACTCTTTTTGAATTATGGTTTTCTCAGGGTATACGCCCAGTAGTGGGATTGCGGGGTCATATGGTAGTTCTATTTTTAGGTTTTTAAGGAACCTCCATACTGTTCTCCATAGTGGCTGTATCAATTTACCTTCCCACCAACAGTGCAGGAGGCAAAGTTTAAACTGGAGGCATCTGTATTCCTCCCCACTCTGGGCTAACTTTCCTCATCTATGAAATGGTGGGATTAGCTTCTAAAATTTCTTCTAGCTCAAGCCTTCTGTGACTTTTTTTTCCCAGACCCTGATAGTTGGCAATAAGAAATTACTTTGCCCCTATCAGATGGACTGATCCATGCTCTCTGGATTTGGTTTCCTGGTCCCTCATCACAGTCCAGATGAAGCAATGGCATGATTCACTGGAAATATTGCCCAGACACCTATTAAAAGCCGTTAATAATTCAGGCTAATTGTGTCTTCTGGTGGAAAAGAATCAAGAGTCAAGACTGTGTTTACAGGTCCCCATTCACAAAATGTCCCCATTTATGTCCCCATCACCTGTCCCTTTTCTGCCACCCGACTATCACAGGGTCTTTTCTTTTTTTAATTAATTTTTATTGGAGTATCGTTGCTTTACAATGTTGTTAGTTTCAGGTGTACAGCAAAGTGAATCAGTTATACATATACATATATCCACTCTTTTTTAGATTATTTTCCCATATAGGTCATTACAGAGTATTGAGTAGAGTTCTCTGTGCTATACAGTAGGTTCTTATTAGTTATCTATTTTATATACAGTGATGTGTATATGTACATCCCAATCTCCCAGTTTATCCCTCCTACCCCTTGGTAATTATGTTTGTTTTCCGCATCTGTAACTCTACTTCTGTTTTGTAAATAAGTTCATTTGTACCATTTTTTAAAACTTGCTTATATGTGGAATTTCATCACAGGGTATTTTCTTTTTCTCTCTTCTCTTAAACCACACGATGCTCACTCTCACTCTGTTTCCTCCCTCTCAGTCTTTGTCAGACACCATACCTTCCTTTCTCTATGCATTTGTGCCTAGAAATTTAGCTAAAAGCTTCAGTTACCGCTTATTCCCTCCGAGCCTCTCCCTCTCACCCAGATGGCTTAGGAAGGCAAACACAGTGGTCTCCCAGGGAGGAATTCAGGGGAGTGCTGATTTCTCCATCTCTTATACACGGGAGAATAAAAGATGGGAAGAAACAGAGATAACTCTCAGGAAAGCCCCCACCCCCCCTTCCCATGTCCCTTGCTCCTCAGTGAACAACATAGAAGATGACCAGCCTGCAGCCCTATCCGTGCTCAGCACTAAGATGGGGAGACGCACTGCCCTCAGGACCCCAGTTCTGTGTTTCTGATCAGCTCAGGTGTCCATCCCTGATGCAATCCGCTCTGCTGAGAGATGGGGTCACCCCACACCAACACAGCTGCCTGAGTCGCACCTCTGTGGATCAAGTATGGGAAGGAAGCTTCCCTGAGAAGGAGGGGAGGGGGTTAGCCAGATGGGTTCACAGGAGAGACTAAATGTTGTGTGACACATCTCTGAGGCATTGGGTAGGATCACACCCACAATACGCTTTCGACTGTCAGTGATCTCTGAGTCAATTAACTGACAAGCTAATTATTCTTCATTATTAGGAGCCTCCATATTGTCTGCCTCTCTCCAGCCTCAAATTCCTCGGGGAGGTTACTAATAATAGGGCCAAATTGGAAAGGGTGGGAAGTTGTTCAGAGGAGAGCTGCCTGGACGTGAATCTGGGTCTGCACTTCAAAGCCAGGGTCAATGCCTTGTTCGTGGTGGGAACTCAAAGCCAGTTCTAAAGCACATCTGTGATTTCACACACTTGTCTGGACTTGGGAAGAGCGGTGTCTCTGGTCCTTTTCCTTAAATGGTTTCCATGGCCAGTGTCTTTTGATCAGTCCTTTAACCTTTCTCTGAGCTTCAGTTTCCTCGTCTGTAAAATGGGAATGATGAACTTAGGAACGAACTCACTGGGCTGTGAGTGGAAGTGCTTTGCTGTCTCTGATGACCCACGTGGCACCTACCTGGTGCCAGTAAGTGCTTTTCAATTATGAATTCATTTAGTGTCCACGGTAGCCCTCTTAGGGAGTAGTATGACTATTCTGTTCACAGATGTGGAAACAGAGGCAAAGCCACTTGTCATCCAGCTAAAGAGAAAGTCATGGGTTAAACCCAGACAGTACTCAGCCCCTCTGCCCTTCAGCCTCCCTTGGACCCTCTTAGAGGGAGGGCCCCCCACTTCCCTCTGCAGATCTCAGCTCTCTGGACCATCCTGGGATGTTCCTGCAGCCCCACCCATGAAGCTATTCTTCCTCTTGCTTCTGCTTCTTGCAGATTGACGACACTGGCAGATTCCAAGTCACCATGGTTCCACACAGGACTGACTCTTCACCAGCACTAGAGGGACTCCAGCGGTGCACTTTCTGCTACGGTGAGACCCACAGGGAGAACATAACTTGATCAGGCCCGTTAAGCAGTGCAGTGAGTCACCATTGGCAGGAGCGGCTGGAACTTGGCAGCAGAGACGCTAGTGGCCTTGAGAGGATCTCTCTGGGGCTCCGGCCTCATCTCGCCACACAGCCTCATCCACAGATGGAGCCTCTCAGCTCATGCAGCTTCTAGGAAACAGGAATCATTTTTAGAAAAACTTAGCCTGTCCCATTGCCAACTTCTTCATGCTGTATATTTATGAGTTTTCTAAATCTCAAATGTTCACAACCCCAAAGAAATGCTTTACAGTGGGAGTGGAAATTAGCAGAAATTCATGCATTTCTCATTGGAAAGAGGTTTTCTCAGACTCCCAAATGTTAAGCATCAGAAAGATGTGCAATGCTGGTTTGTCTGTGGTTGTGTTTTATACACAATCTATAGGTCTAGCTGGAGAACCGGACAGACCTGTATTTGAGTATTCTAATAATTTGAATGTTCTAATAATTACAAAGATAGTGGGACCCACTGAGGTTACTGGTGGGTGTGATAACTTCCAGTTATCAGACGTTCATTATTAGACACACACTGTTCTAATTGCTTTATATAACACTGATGGTGATGATGATGATACTTAATGCTTAGGCTATTGGGTTTATTGTGTTCTAAGCACTCTTCTCATTGTTTCATTTGATCCTTATAATCACCCTAAAATGTTTGAAAGGTTATTAGCTCCATTTTACAGATGAGATGAAATAGTTTGCTCACAGCCAGATCAAACCCGAGAAAGCTGGCGTTAAGACACCTGCAATTTATGAGAAACACAGATCTTATTATGCTGTTCCCTGAAACTCTGTATTTGGCCTTGAAGAAAATGCTTAATTCCTCTCCTTCTGCATGTGTGTCAATGAGATGCTCATTCTGGTCATGTGAGTGACTTCATAGGGAGGTGGCGACTCCAAGGGAGAAGTGGGATTTCTCCTAATAACCCTCTCTTCCTTCTGTCTTCCCCTCTGCTGCCCTCTGATCATTTCCTCCCCCCGCCTCCCGAAGAGCTCACCACACCATGGGCAAATACATCCCCCTAGAGTTCTCAGCTGTGCGTAGACACATCAGTGATGCATTGTGCTGGTCTGATGCATGGTCAGAAGTTGCCAGTGTGTGTCTGGGGATATATTTTGGCTCCATTTCTTGGCTTAAATCCTTGTTTTGTCTCTGAGGCATATAATGGAAGGTATTTTGGCTGTTGTTTCCTGCAATTAAGAAACCCCACAAAATTGAATAAATGGGCAGGCTACTGTCCCTGATTTTAGAAACTGCCTTGCACACAGGTGACTGTGCTGTCATCTGCCTGTTAAACAGCGTCATCAAACTTTATTGAATTTTAAGAAGGGAATCATAACTTGTTCAGAGCTTATATCTCTATTGAGTCCATGAGTAAGTCTGAAGTTCTGAAGTCTGCTCCATCCCCTAAGGATCTGCACTCTGGTTATTAACCTTTCATTTGACAGCTTTTGTTCATGGCCAGGCCCATATCTAAGTACTGGCTGTCCACACGTGTGTTTTTCCATTTCTCTTTAGTTTTTAAAGAGAAAATTCTCTTTAATTCTCATCCTTAACCATCAACTGTTATTGGAAATCTAGGATTGCAGAATATCAACCCTGAAAGGGCTCTCTGGGTGAATCTAATCCAAGCACCTAGTTGTGCAGAATTAAGGCCCAGTCTTAGCTTAGATGGGGGCACACAGCATGTTTGTTACTGGGGACAGCTAGACCAGAACCCAGGCATCCTGGCTCTCAGGCCAAGGGGCCTCCCCTCTGCTGTGCTATGTGGCCTTGCCTCAAACAGTACCACACTGACTTCATACGCAGACCCTTCTAGAAATGCTGGTGTCTCCTCTGGCAAAATAACTCTATTCTCCCGCCCTCAGACTCTTCAGTAAAATTAGAAGATTAGGTGACCTCTAAGATCCTTTCATTTCCAAGTTAATTTTATTCCTCTGAATATTCATTGTGGTCAGGTTCAATAAATTAATGCACTGTTTTTATTACTATACCTTTTTAAATGAGATATGCATAAGTATTAAAATGACCTCATATTTTATGAAAGTCCGTTAACATGTAGTATTTATATTCGTTTATTTAACAAACACATACTGAGCTTTCAACTAATAGGTACTTTGAACATAAGACATGAGCGGTAGTTTTGTCCTTAATGTCTCTACATAGATAGAGTTATAAACTTTTATTTAAATTGAAATAAAAGATGCATTGCTTTTTTCACTCTTACTTTTTAAGCAGATTACTTTTCATAGTAAAGCAGTGTGTGTGGGATGATAGAGGCCATTGGTTTAACCTGTATATTGTCAGTTAGAGAGATCATTAGTTTCTATGTCATGATATAGTATATCATGTACAATCATGAGATGAATTGTCCACTTCAATCTTTATAAACTTAAAGCAGAGCCAAGATGAAACCTCTGTTGAAAGCAACCTAATTTTAAAAAGTCAGATAATATTAGTGAATGGAACTCAAGACACGGGCTGTGTATAAAAATCTGTATTTTGGGGATCAAAATGCAAACCACGTACTAGGAAATCTTCCTGTTGCTGACCTCAAAATCATTTAGTTACTACTTTAACATCAAAGATTATGCAGCTTCCAAATGTCGAAATGTTTGAGATGCTATCTCTTCCTTTTCTGTTCGTTTCTGTTTAGTAACCCTAAGTGACTTTTGGTCTGCAGATGTCTGCAAGCCGGATGCTTCTTGCGACAAAGCCAGACCACCAGCTGTGCAATCTTACATGGACGCTGCTTTCCTTCTGGATGGCTCCCGGCACGTGGGAAGTGCAGAATTTGAAGACATAAGAGGCTTCCTGGGAGCACTGTTAGATCACTTTGACATCACCCCAGAGCCTGAGACCTCTGTCACTGGAGACCGGGTGGCCCTATTAAGCCATGCTCCCCCCCACTTCCTACCCAACACTCAGAGGAGTCCCGTTAGAAGTGAATTCAACCTTACCACCTACAAGAGTAAACGCCTTATGAAGAGGCACGTGGAAGAATCAGTTCAGCAGCTCAATGGAGATGCTTTTATTGGTCATGCCTTACAGTGGACTCTGAACAATGTCTTCTTGAGTATACCCAATCTGAGAAGAAATAAAGTCATCTTTGTGATATCTGCTGGGGAAACCAGTCACTTGGATAGGGAAACCTTAAAGAAAGAATCCTTGAGAGCCAAGTGTCAAGGTTATGCCTTATTTGTGTTTTCCCTTGGCCCTTCTTGGAACGACCAGGAACTGGAAGATCTAGCCAGCTACCCTTTGGATCACCACTTGGTCCAGCTTGGCCGAATTCATAAGCCTGACCACAGATATGGTGTGAAGTTTGTGAAGGCCTTTATAAGCTCAGTCAGGCGTAAGTCATAAAATCTGTTCTTTCTTGCACATTAAGAGTATTCTTGGTACTCCCCAAAGAAGGGTTGATGAGTTGACATGGATTCTTGGAAACCTCTGTCTTCAAGGGCACTGCAGGCTCAGCAAGGAAAATATGTAATTATGGATGTGGAGGGAGAAAGCCTCTGATTTCTAAGCATTGAATTTTCTGGCTAATCTTTTTTATGCTTCTGGTTCCTATGGAGAAACAATCATAACAAGCAGTTGCTCGCAGTCTATATGGAGCAGCACAGTCTGGGGGTGTGAAGTCACAGCCTGGACTGTTAGCTACAAAGTAGAAACCCTTGGCATGTAACATTATCACGCTGCCCTTCGATGGAAAGTTTGACTGGTTAACACCCCAAAAGAGAGAGCCAGAGAAAAATTCAACAATCCTTGGCTTTGCTTTTACAAGTTCCAAAGGCAGAGTTTGAAGTATTAGGAGATACCATTTTACCTGTCAGAATAAAAAATACAGCCCTGCAAAACTTTCTTAGCTTTGTTAATGAGTTTTTATGATGCCAGTATTAGTGTAACTGGTGCCCATGAAAAAGAAACGTGGGCTGTATTTCTTGGAGTGAGCTTGTCTTGAAAGTATGCAATTCATTTTGAATGCAACAGGATGGATTAAGAGAAGCTATGTCCTGATATGACTCTGGAGGTTGAAGAAAAGCACTGTCAGACTTCTGATCATTTTTGTGGTGAATTTACTTTTGGAGTACAGATAAAGGAAAGTGAACACACAGGCTAAAGGGCACCCAGTGTAGCTTAAGGAAAATTCTGACGGTGTCTCAAACTTGTCACTGACATTCATGGTGAGACCAGTGAAGGCTGCAAAGACACTGACTAGTCAGGGTCAGTGAGGTCTGAGGAGCCTTGGGAAATGGTCGGCAGGGCTAATGTCATGTCCTCTCGTCCTCTGCTACTCTAGGTGTGAGTCTAGGACCAACATCCCAGCATCACCTGGGAGCTTGTGAAAAATGCAGAATCACAGGCCCTGCCCCAGACATTTTGTTCCAGAATCTGCATTTTATCAAGATCCCCATGTGATTCATATGTACATTATAGTTTGAGAGACACTGGTACAGGAGCAGTTGCTCCCAGAATGAAATTTGTGTGGATGGGTTCTGGAATAGGATCCAGAAAGAGGAGCTGGAAAAAAATAAGGGAAAAAATAAATGAAGGCCAGGGGTCATTCTGAAAAAAGAAATCACAAGGCATTTGTAAGGGTGAAACAAAAGAACACCTTGAAAGACTCAGCAACTTGTAAAGAAACACTCCTTATGAGGCAGAAAGTTGAAAGGAAGTTAAGATGGAATTTCCTTCCCCAGCTCAGCAAAATTCTTAATGGTGTTTCATGGTAACTAGTCAAACTGTATGATTAGATAAATGACACCGACCCCCATCACCCAGGGAAAGGGGAAGAGATGTTTTAAGAAGAATTACTTGGGGTTTAAAGTTTTCTAAAACTTTAAGTATCTAGAAATCTCCAATCTTTAAACGATAGCTGTAAAAGTACAAAAAGTTGAAAAGATTTTAACATAATCATATTCAATCCTACATGCTCCATTCAATAGCAGGCCCCCAGACCCACACTCACCCCTCAACATTAACATGTATGTATTAGGTACCTACTCTGAACCACTCACTGTTGATTTATGGGGTATCAAGGAGGGACCAAAACAGATGTGGTCCTCACCCTCCTAGGCATCCCAGTCCAGCTCCCTCTCTAAGTGACTCTTTTATCACACTGCTGTGACAGAATTGGCTATCAGACACAGTTCACATCAGAATCGACAAATTTTCTATGCAAAACTACTGACTGACAACCTTAGAGTTAAGACAGATAATTAAAAATCAGATATACATAAAGGAAACATCACAGTCTTGGCCATTCAGTCTAGAAACACACAGCCCAGTCTACAATAGCAGCTCAGAAGGTAGTGCTGGATCACAGCCCAGGACCAACTTGCTACTTAGACGACCTGAGACCATCAGGAAGAGATTTAATTGTGTTTAACACACAATTAAATTAAGTGTTTCATGGAAATAATAATGCATTTTTTAAAGTTTCTCATCAAAAAATGTTTTTTTTAATGTTTAAATGGTGTGGGAAGAGGCATGCTTTCATATATTATAAAAAATTAATATACTTCAGATGAAATGAATTATAATGAATTAAACCCAAGATGGCACTGTGGTTACTGTTGTTGTTATTGATATGGAGACCATAAAGGAAATATCCTTTTCCCTTTGCATTTTAATATTCCAAAGGAGCAAGTAAAAAATAACTATTCTGATTAGTTCATGTCAGAGACCAGACTGTTAGGATGGGCTTGTGATTTCTCTTCTAATGTTTGATGGACTTTAGCAGCTAAGGGCACCTTATTGAAAAGTAAGTTGACTTTTCCACTTATAAATTTGACAGTCATGCATTTTCTAAACCCAATTTTAGAGACCACCCTGAGAAATCTGCTTTCATCTCATATGGCCACCTTAGTTGGTGTCTTCCTTTGATGGATGTTGAAAACTGTGAAGGGACACTTTGCATGCAGAGCAGCTTGCTGTAATGTTAATTGCTGTGAATAAGAGTCCCCTCACAGATTTCTTTTCTTCCTAGGTGCAATCAACAAATATCCACCAATAAACATCAAAGAAAAGTGCTACAGACTCAGCTCTGCAGATCTGCAGCAGCCCACGCGCCAGTTGCAAAGGTATTACCTGCTTGGTATTACTTGATAAATGAATGTGTCCCCTTCCTCCTCCTCCTTTTCTCCTTCTTTACCCTATTTGGACAAAATCTACCACTACATGATAATAAAATATAATTTGAGGGAACGAGAGATAATAAAAAAATGACCAGGTTGATCTGAAAACAATCAAATAAGAGTTTTTTAAAATAGAAAAATCTAATTGTTGAACTAAAACAACCAATGGGACACCCCAGTGGCAATGAGCAGACCTGATAACCAGATCTTGGTTTCTAAGTATCATTCCCCACTAAAAGGAACCAGGTTTCTTGGAGAAATAACTAATCCTAACCTGTAACAGGGAAAGTACAATGTGAGCCTGGAACATTTGTTATGCCAGAAAGAAAGAACGTAGCAAAAACTGTCATGTCAAAAGGACAAAGGAGTTGTCTTGAAAGGGTTCCCACTGGCCCAATTTTGAACAATTTGAACATCAGAAAGACTAATGATAGTAATGGATTACAACACTGAATTTTAAAAATCCACAAGTCTGGGCTTCCCTGGTGGTGCAGTGGTTGAGAGTCCGCCTGCCAATGCAGGGGACACGGGTTCGTGCCCCAGTCCAGGAAGATCCCACATGCCGTGGAGCGGCTGGGCCCATGAGCCATGGCCACTGAGCCTGAACGTCTGGAGCCTGTGCTCTGCAACGGGAGAGGCCACAACAGTGAGAGGACCGCGTACCACACACACACAAAAAAAATCCACAAGTCTATCTAGAGACCCAAAAAGAGAGAAGGGGAGGAAAGTTTCTTTTTTATAGAAGTATGCTAGCTAATAAATATAGAAAAAGTGGTAGAATTAGAAAATTATCAATTTGTAATCCTTATTGTAATAACTGAGTCAGGCAAGGATCAAGGAATGCTAAAACCAGTGGGTGACAAGTTGGGGGGCAGGCTATTTACAGTCCCACAGAACCCCTCACATATTTATTAATGACAGAGGGGAAATGTGCCTTTACATGGTGAGGTCTGGCCCTACCCACTGTAACCAGGATCTGACACTATGTGTCTCATGAGGGAGGCAGGGGGAGATACAGTATCACCCATGTGGGACTCTGGCTGGAGATGTTTGACCCAAGTCTAATAATGAGGAAACCATTGGACAATTCCAAAATATGGGATGTTCTTCAGAACAGTCGGCCTATATTCTCCCTAGGTTTCAATGTCTTGAACAGCAGAGGGACGTGAGGTAGTGTCCTAGAATTGGAGAAACTATAGAGACATAACAGCCAAATGTAGTGGTGTGAACCTTGACTGGATCCTAGATTAGAAAAAAAAGCTTATATTAATGACATTTGGGGGATAATTGGGGAAATTTGAGTATGAACAATATGTTGGGTAATATTATTGATTCATGTGAATTTCCTTATGTGTGGTAATAGTATCATGTTTGTGTAATAGAATGTCTTTTTTCTTGAGAGAGGTATGCTGAAGTATTTAAGAGTAACATGCATGGTGGCTGCAACCTACTTTCAGATGGTTTCCTAAAAGGAAGTAAAGTGTGTGTATATGCATATATAAGTATATATGTGTATATGCATATATATGTATATATGTGTGTATATAGATATATAGATATATATATGTATATATGTGTACACTCACACAGAGTAGCAAGATGGTAACAGGTGAAGAACCATCTAGATCAGGGGTCCCTAACCCCTGGGCCAAGGACCAGCACCTGTTAGGAACAGGGCTGCACAGCAGGAGGTGAGCAGCGGGAGAGCCAGCGAAGCTTCATCTGCTGCTCCCCATTGCTTGCATTACCACCTGAACCATTCTCCCACACACCCCGTCCATGGAAAAATTGTCTTCCACAAAACCAGTCCCTGGTGAAAGGCTGGGGACCACTGATCTAGATGAAAGATATACCAGTATTTATTCATGGTTTTCTGATCTTTATAATATTCTGTGAATTTGACAATTTTCAAAGTAAAAAGATAACTTGTAAAATTCAGTGGATGGATTAAACAGAGCAATAGACACATCTGAAGAGAAGCATAATGAACTGGAAAAATAAAGCTGAAGAAATTACTCAGAATGCAAAGAAGATAAATAAATATAAGAAGTTTAGAGACAGAACAGATTGGAAAGATCTAACCTATAGCTAAGTGGAATTCTAGAAAGATGAAATAGAAATAACAAATCAGAGACAGTATTCAAAGACATAAAGGGAAGATCATTTTCAAGAACTTATTAGAGACATGAATTAAAAGATGAAGAAAAGACAAGGTATAACAGTCAGGATAAATAGAAAGAAACAGCAGTTGGAATGGTGTAGGGGAATGCAGAACACCAGGATGAAGAAAACTTAAAAGCAGCCAGAAATAAAGAGTAGGACATCTGCAGAGAAACTATAATTAGGCTGGCAGCTGAATAATCAGTAGCAGTAGTAGAAGCCACAAAACTATTGAGAACATTTTAAATAGTGGAGAAAAAAATTTGCCAACTTAGAAAAACTGTCTTTCAAAAATGATGAGGGTTTCCCTGGTGGTGCAGCGGTTAAGAATCTGCCTACCAATGCAGGGCACACAGGTTCGAGCCCTGGTCCAGGAAGATCCCACATGCCGTGGAGAAACTAAGCCCACACACCACTACTGAGCCCATGCACCACAACTACTGAAGCCCTTGCACCTAGAGCCCGTGCGCTGCAATAAGAGAAGCCACCGCAATGAGAAGCCTGCACACCACAACGAAGAGTAGCCCCAGCTCACTGCAACTAAAGAAAGCCTGCATGCAGCAACAAAGACCCAATGCAGCCAAAAATAAATAAATAAATTTATAAAAAATAAAAATGGTGAAACAAAGACAATTTAGAAAGACAAAAACAATAGTTCATCACAAAAAGACCTTTGCTAAAGGAACTTCTAAAGTATGTACTTCAGGGACTTCCCTGGTGGTCTAGTGGTTAAGAATTGCCTTCCAATGCAGAGGACATGGGTTAGATCCCTGGTAGGGGAACTAAGATCCCACAGGCCACGGGGCAACTAAGCCCACACACTGCAACTACTGAGCCCACGCACTCTGGAGCCCGTGCACCACAACTAGAGAGAAGCCCAGGCGCCACAGCGAAGGTCCCACATGCCGCAACTAAGACCCAACGCAGCCTAATTAATTAATTGATTTTTAAAAAGACTCTGCACTCCTAATGCAGGGGGCCCAGGTTAAAAAAAAAAAAAGTACTTTAAGGAAAATAAAGACCACAGAAGGAAGGACTGTGATGCAAGAATAGTAGATGATAAAAAAATTGTCAATATTTAGGTAAATCTAAATAAGTGTTGTACTTTTAAATTATAGTCATATCAAATTTGTAGGGTTACCAAAAAGCTGTACTTGTTTAAAAAGCTATGAATATAAAACATTTGGCCCTTGGTGGCTTTAACAGAAAAAACAAGTTGTACTAAGACTATAAATATAAGTATTAATAAATATTAATTATTTAAACATGAGAAAAGACAGTGAACAATAAAATTATCTTTTGTTATTAAAAAATGAAGCCTTGAGTTTTAAAGGGAAAAAAGACAGCATTGAAAAAAGGGGCAATAATATGTCATGGGAAATGAATGGACTTAAAGTGTTCTAGGAATTTGTGTTGTTTGGGCTGGTGGTTAGGCTGTTGAAGACTCTTTTAAAAATACATTAAGAACATACATATCGATAACTACCTTAAATGTAAATGGATTAAATGATCTAACCAAAAGACACAGACTGGCTGAATGGATACAAAAACAAGACCTGTATACATGCTGTCTACAAGAGATGCACTTCAGACCTAGGGACACATACAGACTGAAAGTGAGGGGATGGAAAAGATATTCATGAAAATGGAAATCAAAAGAAGGCTGGAGTGGCAATTTTCATGAGACAAAATAGACTTTAAAATAAAGACTATTAAAAGAGACAAAGAAGGACTCTACATAATAATCAAGGGATCGATCCAAGAAGAATATATAACAATTGTAAATATTTACGCACCCAACATAAGAGCACCTCAACACATAAGGCAAATGCAAACAGCCATAAAAGGGGAAATCGACAGTAACACAATCATACTAGGGGACATTAACACCCCATTTTCACCAATGGACAGATCCTCCAAAATGAAATATATAAGGAAACACAAGCTTTAAATGACACATTAAACAAGTGGACTTAATTGACATTTACAGGACATTCCATCCAAAAACAATAGAATACACTTTCTTCTCAAGTGCTCATGGAACATTGACCAGGATAGATCATATCTTGGGTCACAAGTCAAGCCTTGGTAAATTTAAGAAAATTGAAATCGTATCAAGTATCTTTTTTGACCACAATTCTATGAGACTAGATATCAGTTACAGGAAAAATTCTGTAAAAAATACAAACACATGGAGGCTAAACAGTACACTACTAAATAACCAAGAGATCACTGAAGAAATGAAAGAGGAAATCAAAAAATACCAGAAACAAATGACAATGAAAACACAGCAACCGAAAACCTATGGGATGCAGCAAAAGCAGTTCTAAGAGGGAAGTACAGCAATACAAGCCTACCCAAGAAACAAGAAACATATCAAATAAACAACCTAACCTTACATCTAAAACAATTAGAGAAAGAAGGACAAAAAACCCCAAACTTAGCAGAAGGAAAGAAATCATAAAGATCAGATCAGAAATAACTGAAAAAGAAATGAAGGAAACAATAGCAAAGATTAATAAAACTAAAAGCTGGTTCTTTGAGAAGATAAATAAAATTGATAAACCATTAGCCAGACTGATCAAAAAAAAAAAAGGGAGAAGAATCAAACCAATAGAATTAGAAATAACAAAGGAGAAGTAACAACTGACACTGCAGAAATACAAAGGGGCATGAGAGATTACTATAAGCAACTATATGCCAATAAAATGGACAATTTGGAAGAAATGGAAAAATTCTTAGAAAAGCACAATCTTCCGGGACTGAACCAGGAAGAAATAGAAAATATAAACAGACCAATCACAAGCAGTGAAATTAAAACTGTGATTAAAAATCATCCAACAAGCAAAAGCCCAGGACCAAATGACTTCACAGGTGAACTCTATCAAACATTTAGAGAAGAGCTAACACCTATCCTTCTCAAACTCTTCCAAAATATAGCAGAGGGAGGAATTCTCCCAAACTCATTCTAGGAGGCCACCATCACCCTGATACCAAAATCAGACCAAGATGCCACAAAGAAAGAAAACTACAGGCCGATATCACTGATGAACATAGACACAAAAATCCTCAACAAAATACTGGCAAACAGAATCCAACAGCACATTAAAAGGATCATACACCATGATCAGGTCTGGTTTATCATCCCAGGAATATAAGGATTCTTCAATATATGAAAATCAATCAATGTGATACACCATATTAACAAACTGAAGGTGAAAAAACATATGATCATCTCAATAGATGCAGAAAAAGCTTTTGACAAAATTCAACATCCATTTATGATTAAAAACTCTCCAGAAAGCAGGCATAGAGGGAAGCTACCTCAACATAATAAAGGCCATATATGACAAACCCACAGCCAACATCATTCTCAATGGTGGAAACTGAAACCAATTCCTCTAATATCAGGAACAAGACAAGGTTGCCCACTCTCACCACTCTTATTCAACATAGTTTTGGAAGTTTTAGCCACAGCAATCAGAGAAGAAAAAGAAACAAAAGGAATCCAAATCCGAAAAGAAGAAGTAAAGCTGTCACTGTTTGCAGATGACATGATACTGTACATAGAGAATCCTAAAGACACTACAAGAAAACTACTAGAGCTAATCAATGAATTTGGTAAAATAGCAGGATACAAAATTAATGCACAGAAATCTCTTGCATTCCTATACACTAATGATGAACAATCTGAAAGAGAAATTAAGGAAACACTCCCATTTACCACTGCAACAAAAAGAATAAAATACCTAGGAATAAACCTACCTAAGGACACAAAAGACCTGTATGGAGAAAACTATAAGACACTGATGAAAGAAATTAAAGATGATACAAACAGATGGAGAGATATACCATGTTCTTGGATTGGAAGAATCAATATTGTGAAAATGACTATACTACCCCGAGCAACCTACAGATTCAATGCAATCCCTATCAAAGTACCAATGGCATTTTCCACAGAACTAAAACAAAAAATTTCACAAGTTGTATGGAAACACAAAAGACCCCGAATAGAAAAAGCAATCTTGAGAAAGAAAAACGGAGGTGGAGGAATCAGGTTCCCAGACTTCAGACTATTATACAGAGCTAAAGTAATCAAGACAGCATGGTACGGGCACAAAAACAGAAATATAGATCAATGGAACAGGATAAAAGCACAGAGATAAACCCATGCACATATGGTCACCTTATCTTTGATAAAGGAGGCAAAGATATACAATGGAGAAAAGACAGCCTCTTCAATAAGTTGTGCTGGGAAAACTGGACAGCTACATGTAAAAGAATGAAGTTTGAACACTCCCTAACACCATAACAAAAATAAACTCAAAATGGATTAAAGACCTAAATGTAAGGCCAGACACTATAAAACTCTTAAAGGAAAACATAGGCAGAACACTCTATGACATAAATCACAGCAAGATCCTTTTTGACCCATCTCCTAGAGTAACTGAAATAAAAACAAAAATAAACAAATGGGACCTAATGAAACTTAAAAGCTTTTGCACAGCAAAGAAAAACATAAACAAGGTGAAAAGACAACCCTCAGAATGGGAGAAAACATTTGCAAATGAAGCAACTGACAAAGGACTAATCTCCAAAATTTACAAGCAGCTCATGCAGCTCAATATCAGAAAAACAAAAAACCCAAACCCAAAATGGGCAGAAGACCTAAATAGACATTTCTCCAAAGAAGATATACAGATTGACAACAAACACATGAAAGGATGCTCAACATCACTAATCTTTAGAGAAATGCAAATCAAAACTACAATGAGGTGTCACCTCACACCAGACAGAATGGCCATCATCAAAAAGTCTACAAACAATAAATGCTGGAGAGGGTGTGGAGAAAAGGGAACCCGCTTGCACTGTTGGTGGGAATGTAAATTGATACAGCCACTATGGAGAACATTATGGAGGTTCCTCAAAAAACTAAAAATAGAACTACCATATGACTAGCAATACCACTACTGGGCATATACCCTGAGAAAACCATAATTCAAAAAGAGTCATGCACCACAATGTTCATTGCAGCTCTACTTACAATAGCCAGACATGGAAGCAACCTAAGTGTCCATCAACAGATGAATGGATAAAGAAGATGAGGCACAGATATACAATGGAATATTACTCAGCCATAAAAAGAAACAAAATTAAGTTATTTGTAGTGAGGTGGATGGACCTAGAGTCTGTCATACAGAGTGAAGTAAGTCAGAAAGGGAAAAACAAATACCGTATGCTAACACATATATATGGAATCTAAGAAAAAAAAAAAAAAAGGTCATGAAGAACCTAGGGGTAAGACGGGAATAAAGACACAGAGCTACTAGAGAATGGACTTGAGGATATGGGGAGGGGGAAGAGTAAGCTGGGACAAAGTGAGAGAGTGGCATAGACATATATACACTACCAAACGTAAAATAGATAGCTAGTGGGAAGCAGCCGCATAGCACAGGGAGATCAGCTCGGTGCTTTGTGACCACCCAGAGGGGTGGGTTAGGGAGGGTTGAAGGGAGACGCAAGAGGGAAGAGATGTGGCGATATATGTATATGTATAACTGATTCTCTTTGCTATAAAGCAGAAACGAACACACCATTGTAAAGCAATTATACTCCAATATAGATGTTAAAAAAATACATTAAACTTTGGGGGGCACACATGAAAAAAATAAAAAGTAGCTAACTACCCGAAATGTAGTAAGGGAAAATGGAATAAAAGCAAACAACAACGTAATATTTTTTAAATAAAAAAGCAAGAAAGGAAAAAAAGGACAAGTGATAGGCACAAAGTAAGACAGCAGAATCCAATCCACTTCTATATATCAGTAATTATAACAAAAATGTACAGACTAAGCGTGCCAGTTCCAGTTAGAGAGTGACGGATTTAAGAAAACCAAATAAAATCCAGGTATAACTGTTTTCAAGAGACACAGCTACAAAATGAGGACATGGAAAAGTTGAAAGTAAAATCATGGGAAAAAAGTATAACAGGCAAATATTTTAAAAAGAAAACTGGAAAGCTATATTAATATCAGATAAAATACACCTAAATTTTTTTTTATTTTATTGAAGTATAGTTGATTTACAATGTTGTATTAGTTTCTAAGTGAAGTGAGTCCTATAAAATATGCTCTTAAACAAAACCATTTTGTAGAGATAAAGCGGTCAGCACATGATGATAGGTGTCTAATTCATGAAGAAGATACAACAATTCTAAATTTATAAAAGGGTCATAAAATAATTTTGAAATATACAATGTGGAAATTGAAAAGGGAGAAATTGGCATTAAAATATCATCAGAGGGCTTCCCTGGTGGCGCAGTGGTTGAGAGTCCCCCTGCCGATGTGGGGGACACAGGTTCGTGCCCCGGTCTGGGAAGATCCCCTATGCCGCGGAGCGGCTGGGCCCATGAGCCATGGCCGCTGATCCTGCGCGTCCGGACCCTGTGCTCCGCAACGGGAGAGGCCACAACAGTGAGAGGCCCGCGTACTGCCAAAAAAAAAAAAAAAAAAAAAAAAATCATCAGAGTTGGAGATTTCGCTACATCAGTTTGAATACTGTTAGGTCAAGCAGACAAAAATTAAAGATATGAAGATTTAATCATAAGTAACAAGCTTGATTTAATAGACTCGTATAGAATCCTGCACAGAAGAATGAGACATTCTTCTGAACACACGGAACGTTAACAACTGTTGCATCAGCGTGGAGGGTGTACAGGGGTTCATTGTGCAGTTTTTAGCTTATAAATCAAGTGTCAACAAATTTCTAAGAACTGGCTTCATACAGTCCAATTGATCACAGTGCAATTAAGTTAGAAATTAATACAAACAATATTTTTTAAGCCCATATGTTTTTTAATCAAAATCACATTTCTAAATAACTAATGAGACAAAAATCATAGTGAAAACTTAAAAATACTTAGAACTGTATAATAATCAAAATATTACATGCCAAAACTTGTGGGATGCTTCAGAATTCATAGTTTAGGAAAGTTTATAGTTTTATTTCTTATGTTAGGGAAATTTTTTTAATTGGCATACAATGTTATATTAGTTTCAAGTGTACAACATAGTGAGTCAACATTTATATACATTACTAGATGATCACCATAAGTCTAGTTACCATCTGTCCCCATTTAAAATTGTTACACTGTTACTGACTATATTCCCTATTCTATATATTTCATCCCCGTGACTTATTTATTTTATAACTGGAAGTGTGCGCCTCTTAATCCCCTTCACCTGTTTCGCCCATCCTCCCTTCCCTTCCTCTCTAGCAACCACCAGTTTGTTCTCTGTATCAAGGAATCTGTTTCTGCAGGTTTTGTTTGTTATTTTAGATTCCACATATAAATGAAATCATACAGTGTTTGCCTGACATATTTCACTTAGCATAATACCCTCTAGGTCCATCCATATTATAAATAGCATTATTTCATTCTTTTTTGTGGCTGAGTAGTATTCCATTGTGTCTATATACACCACATCTTCTTTATCCATTCATCTGTCGATGGATACATAGTTTGCTTCTATATCTTGGTTATTGTGAATTTTGCTGCAATGAACATAGGGGTGCTTATATCTTTTCAAATTAGTGTTTTCATTTTCTTCAGGCAAATACCCAGAAGTGGAATTGCTGGATCATATAGCAGTTCTATTTTTAATTTTTTGAGGAACCTCCATAGTGTTTTCCATAGTACATTAGGGAAATTTTTTAAACTCTAAAAGCTAATGAGCTAAACATTGCTCTTAAGGTGTAATAGAAAAAATATATATACTAAAATTTTTTAAATACTTCAATAAAAAAATACAATTAAAAAAACAGAAATTAACACAATATTGTAAATTAACTATACTTCAATTTTTTTTAAGATGTAAAAACTGCTTTTTAATTTAAAAAAATAAATAAATATTTTAAAGCAATGTTATAGAAAAAAATAGCATATACCCAAAGAATGGAATGAGTAGAATTTACTTTTTAAAATATCTTAATTAAAAAAAATTTATCAGCAACAAAGGCAGAAGTTATTTTAAAATAATAATATACATATATATCATAGCCTTTGCATGTATGAATATTACTTATTTTTCAATTAAAAATAATTGAAATCAGTTAGGAGAGTGGGGTTTTTTGGTGGTTGTTTGTTTCAGCGTAAATCATGCTAACACATGCATACGTGCCCCACATCTGACTGAAATCAGAGTGCCCCAGCCCCTGAGAATCACACTTAGACAGATGCTTCTGACAGTGTGGCTCCTCCTACTGTGCAGTGTGTGCATTCCTGTGTGGTGATGGGGCCCAAGGCCCTCCCCCTGGCCCGGAAGCCCCAGCTTCAGAAGCTCCGAGAAGCCTCTCACCTTGCTGGGAAGCAGGGGAACTGTCCAGCAGCAAATGCTTCTGAAGTCAGGTCTAAACCGGCCTGTGCGGTCAGTCCAGGAGGAGCAGGGCTCCCCCTGCTGCAGGTGTCTGGTAGCGTGGAAAGAGGCTTCGAATTTGCACGTGGATCAGGCTCCACATATTATAGATAATTGCAAGGGCAGGTGCGGGAGCCAGCCTATACAAATTAAAGACTTTTTTGGAAACCATTCCCACCCTGTGTTTCTTGCCGCTTCTGCACATTGCCCTAAGATACACTGGAGGCTCAGATTCTCCCACATACCTGGAATGGTGAAATGTCAGGAAATGCTGGGGCATAAGGAATTGAGTCATGAAATCCACACTGCCATCAATGACTCCCTGACCATGTGTTAGGCTGGGACTCCCCAGGCCTTCTCTAAGTAACCAAAGACTATAATAAAAGGTAACAAGCACACAGCTTCTTCTGAAACTGCCTGCCTGAGCTCTTCAACAGAAGGGATGCAGAGGCAAGAGGCCTGGACATAGGATGACTTGCCACGTAAGAATTAGATCATTCTGCTGTCAGATTCTGAGATATACAGGTAAAAGCTTGTTCTTCTCTGGTAAAAGACACTGAACCAAACCACAAGCAAGAGACACGCCCACGAAGGAGAGATTGCAGGGCAGCCTCTATGTAAGCACTTAGATCCACTCAGAGACAGTGAAAGACTGAAAGCCACCTGCCTATTCATCCAGGCAGATAAGCACTCGTGCCAGACTTGAAAGCGATGACAGGCCAGAACCGGAACAATTGAATTGTAAAAATGGACACAGTCGCCAGTGCCATATGAATATACATCTGTTGTAATTCTGCTTTCCAAAGTGTGTTTTCTAGACACACAAAAATGTATATTAAGGTAAAAAGAATTCTCGAAATAAAAGTAATCTTGTCCACATTTTCCACTCCAGTGCATCCAGTCAACTAATAAATGCAGCTGGGCTGACTCCTGGTTATCTGCATGGTTGAAGGAATCTGTGATCACAGAGGATTGAAATCTACAATTAGTTCCACCCACCACATTTTACCGAGTTGCCACATCTTTCTTTCTAGAAGCTTTACTGGTGCTGGGCACACGTTGCAAAATGAATGGACGGTATTTCACTACTGTTTCTTTATCTTGATTACGTATTGTCGAAGTTACCCATCAGCAAAGAAGTATCTGAACAATATAGAATGGGAGAAAGAAAAGCAGAAAGTCTGTATGATTCCCAGAGTAATCAAATGATTCTTATCAAATGCTTCTCCAATACCAACTCCACGTATGACACAGTGGAAAAGGTGAAAATTCAGAGATGTGGTGTTTATCATGTTCAACCCTTTTAAGAATAAAAATATTTGAGGGGAAAAAATAGCAATGCAATGCTATAGAAGCAATTACCAATTTAACAACTTCTTCTTAACAAAGAGGGAGGAAGACAACAAAGTTAACTAAATTTACTATAAAAAGCAGCCAATGCAAAGGGAAAGAGAATGAGGGTGGAGGGGAGAGACCAGTATAGACAAGATAAACTCAAGCCATGGAAACAGTATGTTCCAGACCTGAAAGAATGTCCCCTCATGATCTGTGGGGCCGTAGCTTGTGCATACAGTTACAACTTTGGAGGATTTGAGTTCATAATATTTAGTCTGGAAATTAACAAGAAAATATAGAGAAGAGCAAAATGGGGGAAGGTGTAAGGAAATTGTATTTCCACTGGAATTTAGCCGTGGCCGCTGTTCTTGGTGATTGGGAGGAGTTTGTTGATCAATGTAGTGCAACTCTGGTAGCACTGACAGAAGCCCAGACATACAGTATATAAGGTGTGGAGTCCTCAGGGTCTGTGTGACGTGAATGCTAGGCTTCTCGGTTGGTTTGATGTCTCCCTTACCCTCAGCTCTCATTATACACGAAAGAAGAATATGCAGTGAGTGTTTGTGAGACAGAGACAAAGACAGAGAGAGAAAGGGGAAAGCAGAGTAACTTTAAATTCTTTTTACATCCTCTACTTACTCGTTTTCTAAATAGTGATGTTTTTGTGAGACAGATCAGATTTATAGCTGGATAAAGCAGAAAAATCCAAATGCAAAGGCATGGATCATGGTGAATATGGTGAATATGGTGAACGTTGCCACTGTCCTCCTGGTCTCAACATTTTGGAGTTCTCATGACTCTTCCCGTGACCACAATTCAGTTAGTTTCTCTTATGCCACCAGGCTCTCACTTATTCTAAAAATTTTATGAAGAGCTTATGTGCCAGGCTCCACATAGCTTCTTAACCTCTGCCCCAGGCCACCTGCCCTCCTGCGGTTCTGCACCCATACCCAGGTGCTTCTGACAGCATGACATTTATCATTTCACTTTCTTATTCCAAATATCTTGATAGGTCTCCATAGTGTCCTGGATAAAAACCTAGTTGAGTGGAAGTCACACGGGACTCTATCAGAAGAGTTGATTGTAGCCTCAGCTCTGCCTCTCCTGCAGCCTCACACTCAGTCTCCTCATCTGTAACCAGCAGACACCATGGGACTTCGATTGTCGCTCACAGCAACATTGGTGGTTTTCATCCTCATTTTACACCTGAAGAAACAAGGTTCCCTCTAGTTAAGTGATCCGCTCAGAGCTGCTCAGCTAGTAATAGAGGACCTAGAATGTAAGAATGTTCCAGGACCCAAGGCTCTTTCCACTGCCTCCCTGTGAGATGAGGTCTGAAATGGCTCCCTTTCCATGCTGTCCACTACAGTAGCCACTAGCTTTCAGCTAAATGAAACTAAAAATTTAGCTTCTTGGTCACACTAACCACGTTTCAAGTGCTCGACAGCCGCGTGTGACCAGTGGCTGCCATACTGGCCAGTGCAGATCATAGGACATTTCCATCAGTACAGAAAGTTTGATTGGACAGGCTAGGACTTCTGGTCAGCACTTAGCTTCTGATTCCCTGTCATCAGCCTGGCATTCAAGGCCTCCCAGAGTCTGACCCCAGCTTCCCTTTATTGTTGGGTTACTCTCGACTCCCATCCAAACGCCTTGTGTGCCTGCCAAACTGGGCGCTATTTCTGCGTCCCCCACTGTACCTAACACAGTGCCTTCCATAAAGCATGAACATTTGGATGGACGGATGGATGGATGGATGGATGGATGGGCGGAAGGGAGGGAAGAAGGGGCATTCATTGATGCTTTCACTAAACAAATACTTGTATCTAACATGTGCTAAGCACTCCTCTAGGTTCCTGGGGTTACTATGGTGACAAGACATGGTCTCATGACACTTTCTGTCTGGGATGGTGGAAGAGGGGGAACAAATCACAAAGTTTACAAGTAAATAAAAATCAGATAGTGATAAGTGTTAGGAAAAATGTAAGAGCATGTTGTGCTGCGTGACTGGGACTGGGAAAACTATACATCTGGTGGTCTCTAAGGAGGTACCATTTGAACCAACATCTGAATAAACAGGAGCCAACCATATGAAGTTCTGAGTGAAATATACTCCATGAAGAAGAAACTTCCCTATTAAAATTATACTTTTGCATATTTTGACAAGGTATCTTATTCATCAGCTTCTAATATACCTGTTCAGTGTAAATCCCCAATTGAATCATCTCAATAAACTTACCCTGAAGGAAGGATGCAACAAGGAATGGGTGCACAATTATTTAGGAAGACGGGTTAACATAGAATCTGTTACAGTTGAAATGGTATTTATCTTCTATGGGGTTTCTTTTCTTTCATTGTATAGCTTCCTTCCTGGACCACATAAAGCTACCCTCAAAGAAGATGTATTACAGAAGGCAAAATTCTTTCAACGTAAAAAGTATCTGTCAAGAACAGCAAGAGGCAGCAGAGATGATACTGTTCAAAATTTTACGAGAAACACATCCCATACCTTTAAAAGTGGGAAAGGAGTGATAAAAACGGCTCCCAAACAACATGATAAAGGTGCTCGAAGAGTTTAGCCTCAGGAAGCATGGTAAGACTCTGGGCTTAAATAACTAAATTCATGAACACAACGTTGGACGACTTTTACTTGGATTTCTGTCTGCATCCGAGGTCCGCTTTGGAGGACCTTGTGGCCACAGGTGGTGGGTCATCAGAGAACTTGACCCCTTGCACTCTCTGGTATTAAGATATATCTTGTCCATTTATTTGACCATTCCTGATAATTCCGAGACTGGTATGTTCAAGAACTGTTATCATTAAAAGATGGAAGAATAAAAGGAGTCTTTTGAAAAGTCTAATGGCGATGTAATTTGATTATAAATGTTATAAATGTTATAATGTGTATACGTGTATATACATGCGCCAACAGTCATGAGTTTTAAATTGTAGGTCTCCGTCCAGTCCACTTTCTATAAATCAAGCCTTCTTTCTCAGCTTAGGACTGATTAATGCTCATCTATTTAACCAAAGGTTAATGTTTTGGGAGATCCTAACATTAACCCTAGAAATTGATGCTGTTTGTATGTCGTAACTGAAAATCTGACCTTCCTCGACGACTCCATTTCAACACACCCCGGTCTCTGTCTGGACTGACTGGATCGCCAATGGGCTTGTGCGGGAAGCTTTCCTCCACCTTGTGCAGTTGTTTGTTTGCTTGGACAGGTGAGAAACAGAGGGTAATTTTTCCCAGCTCCAAATCCTCCTTAACTCACTGAGAAATTCATATTTCCCCAGAACATAAATTGTGTAGAGCCTCCTGCCTGGCCATTTTGATAGACTTTTATTCTTTCTTTCCCATTATTATTATTATTATTATTTTTACTAATCCATGTATTCTTTAGACAAGAATAGTAAAGACACAACATGTCATGGGTGAAGCTATGAGTTACCCATCAGGTAGCTCTTTAGTAAATAGTGAGCAGCAGCAAAGAGGACGGGCAGAGCTCTAAAAAGAGCTTAAATGCACAGCGAGTTTGGAAAAGATAAAGGTGTCCATGTCTTAATCTACAAATCCTTATTGGTAGGGGGGGCGGGGGCGCCAGAGATGCGAAAAGAGATCAGAGTGAAACCTGGAAAGGTCTTCAAAGTGCATCTCTGGTGGCTCTTTCTCCTCACTCCCATCCAGATTACATAACTGATTTTTAATCTTATGATAGGGCTAATGTTTTCAACAACTAGACACCAAAGAAGCAATACTTAATTTAGACATAATGGCAAATTTTAAGAGCTGGCTCCACAGTTGGTGGTAGTGGCCTGGCTGCACAGATGGCCATACTCTCCAGAAAGGGAGGGAGGCCCTGCGCGGATGCATGGGGCACAGGGTTACGGACACCAAATACCAGCAGGTATCATCTGACTTTCTTTTCTACACCTCTCTTCATAAAACCTGGGAAAGAAGAGCCATCTGCAGTGTTTTTACAAATCACTTCTGCCATCCTTACCCAGGCAACTCCATAGAAATAGCTCCCAATGTCTCCAAAGAGCAAGGAGTTAAAAGGTTGTATCCATACTCAGGTAACACAGAAGAATAAAGCACATCAGCTTTCTTCATGTATCCTAAATGGTGCTTGGGAGTTCAGGAAAAATTTGTTTCAAGTACAGGAAATTGATAAGCAATATTTAAGAGGTATTTTAATAAAAGGGATTTTTCTGGTTAACTCTGGATTAAGCAAAAATTCCTTTCTTCTGTTTATTGTTGGAAATACTTTTAAAATGTTATTTGTCTATCTTTTCAGCATTGGTAAGTAAAGTACACCAAACAAATATTTCCTTGGTGACTGAGATTATTTTAGCATTTTGGGTCATCGTTTTAGTCATTAGTAGGTGAGGGGTCTGAAGCATAGTGTAAATAGTAAGTTCCTTTTAAAAATATTAATCCCTAATATTAGCATTTTCCATGATTTACCTCTTCCTCTTAAAGGGGAAAGTACCATAAATTGAGTGTAAATTAAACAAAACCCTATTTAAACCAAGAATCACACAAATAAGCAGTGATGTTCTTGATATAGAATTATAAATTAATTGACTATAAAGGACAATTTATTCTATTATCTCTGCACTGAACTATGAATCAAACATGTTAAAGAAAACCCCTAGAATTCAAAAAGAAATGCAAACTCAATGTGGCGTCAGATTGTAATACTCAGTAACAATTCAACCAAATGACCTTTATAAAGCTGGGGGGGGAGGATTTTTAAGTGGGGAGAATGAGTGGTAGGAAGATAAGGGGAAAAGGATTACAGCTCCATCAGCATACTCCATCTCTTCCCTCAGCATTCCCCACGTTTATCAGTCTGTGGCTTATCTAATGGCTCCAGGCTTGGGGCCCATTTTCAGAACAAGTTTATGTCTCAAAAGACTTCCCCCAACCTCTGCAGACTCTAAATCTGACCTAGTAGCTAGAACTTCTATAAATATGGTCTTAGCACACATTAAGGGAAACAGAGGCACTACAACATGAAAACGCCAATGTCAAATTTGCATATTCTATGGATCCACTGAGCTCCCCCGGCCCATCAGGGTCCATCACTCCTGACCTGGACCTCTCTGAATGATGGGGTTTTCTGATAGTTTTATTGTTTACTTGTCTAAACACTAAGTGTGTTGAATCCTATGCACTGCAACTGTCATGTCTCATACTAAGTTATGTAATTATACAAATTAAATTTTTGGAGTATTTCTTAAACAAGTATTTTCCCTAGACTCAGATTATCTGTTCAACTTCTTGGTTTTACAGACTCCTGTAGCTAATTTCAAACTAAAATATTTTGAACACCATAAACCCTTCTGCAAGCGGATGACAATTAAATGTGGATGAGAAGTTGCTGTGTGAACAATAATCGATAATTTTGAAGGGTTTATTTTAGTGGGAAAGACCAAATTTTGGTCTTTTAAAAATATAAATTTGGGGCATGTTTTTAACAGCTTAATCTTTTTATTTTTCTCTTTTCATGCATTTAATAAATAATATACACTGGATAAAAGCAAGCTGATGGGCCAAGTTTCAGAATTTATAGTAGAGCCTATAAAAAACAGTAATGATGACCAAGAAGAGACACACTACTCTGGAACTGACACACAGGGGATCAAGTCTACAGGGTTAAACATCTAACAAGGCCAGCTCTAAAACTGGAAGAAAGATAGATGGGCTAGAGCAGGAAGCATGATACTGAGAATCCAGAGACCTGGACATAAGGCCTAGTTCTTTCACTGAGTCCCTGCAACACCGGGTCCATGTCTTCAGAACACGTGCTGCTGGAGAGGTTATTCTTCTGCTAATGTTTACTGTTAAAAACACCAACAAAAACAAACAAAAACCCCTTAAGATGCTTGAATACAGTTTATTGGCTAGTTTGAATAGCATTTTTAATAGCAAAAAATGTGTTTACATTATAATAGCTTACAACCAACTTTCAGTCATCTTTTTTAATACAAAGTAAACTGAGATCACCTAAGTCTTAGCATTTTAAATTCCCTCACCTCTGTGATATATACAATAAGAAAGTCCCAGATACTATTGTCTGGCTAATTCCAGCTGAGATATACACAAGTATGCCAGCAACTTCCTTAACCACCTTGCATGGGATTTGTTTAATCATGAAACAGACATGATTCTGAAAATTAAGCAAATGAATCTGTGTTCACTCTGTTCTCTAAAAATACTTTTTCTCTTGAGTTATAGTATATTTATATATTTTTACACATTATACAAATCACTCAGTTTTCATTTCCAAACCTTAACAATCCCATCTCTAGAAGCAGTCACAATGAAGCCCTGTGTCGTCTGGAACGTGGCGACATCTGTGATGATGTCGTGGTGACCCACAGGCAGAGACTCTGGGCCCTTCCGAGGGGCATCATCACTCGGTCCCACCTTCTGCTTATTCTGAATTTCCTGTTTGGTGGTTAAAAGTCAAGGAGAAAGCCAGAAGTTAAAGGCTGTAGCACATTCTACCGCCTGTCTGTCCTCCTGCTTCTGAGGAATACTGTTCTTGTTTAGGCTAGCCCTCCCATGAAGGAGTCACACTTTCACAAAGACACTGAGCAGAGAGTGTTCAAAGTGATGTTCTACGTTTCCAGTCACTGGACTCCACAAGTAGCCACTAACAAATACGGAAAACTTACAAATAGGCCAATAATCTGTGCATATTACCTCTGTCAACATCAAAGAACAAAAGGAAAGAACAGAGAGGCAGAGACAACCGGGATATGGATGTAAACACCTGTCAGACACTCAAGCCCTTCTGAAGCTCACTGTTATTTGGGACAAAGGAAGCCCCTCATTTACTGACCACGTACCAGGCCCAGCACTGGCAAGTATGTCATCTCCTCTGCAGCCTCTGCCTGACTCAAGAACACAAGCTCTTGAGCCCCACCAGCCAGGTGTGAGTCCCAGCGCTGCTGCTTACTAGCTGGGTGACCTTAGACGTGTTCAATTTCACCGTGCTTAACTTTCTCATTTGCAGAAGGAAAATAATAAAGGCACTTCCTTATAAAGTTGTTTTAAGGACTTGGCAAGTGTTTGAAGTGCTTATTTTGAGCAGTGTACTTACACATGCACTTTCTATGTTCATTCTACTTTAATAAAAGTTAATTTAAAAAATACAGAAAAGTCAAAAGAAAATAAAACGTATTTTTTAAATTCAAAGAAATAGTGCCACTCTTGGCCAAGCCATTTATTTGAATCAACATGATATTTATGAAAGCCATTTTTGTTCCTACAAAAGTTGAAAGAAAGACTGCTTATACCTGGACGACTTCGGTGCCTTCAATGATTTTCCTGTAGTAGGACACAGATGAAGAACTAGTGCTTCCTGCAATGACATAGGACCTCTCTGGGTAAGCCAGGTCCCAAAACCTGGGGTAAAGGAAACAACTGGTGATAATCTCAAAGGAGGAGGGGAGGGACTAATGATTACTGGCTGACACTCATCAATGCTAACTTGTTCTCTTCTGCATTAGGAAAAGACAATCTTCCAGAAGAGCCTAAAATTAGTTACAAATGAAGTATTAACAGCTGTCCCTGAAAGAAGCAGATGACGTTAAACGTCACACTACTGCTGGTATCTATAATAAGCAACGCCTAGTGGTAACTGCAGTATTCATCCACATTTTACTACCTTTCTCCTTTCAGGTGCTGGATATCAAGTGTCTTTACTGTACCTTATTTTCATGTCTGAGCCAGCTGTTAGCAGGATGGGGTTCCCATCTGCAGGACTACAGTAGAGACCGTGGACACTGTGAGGAGAAGGCTTAAAGGAAATAAAGAAATAAAGAGTCAAATAACAGACACCAGTGTAGCCCATAAAGGATGTAGCCGTTTCTAGAGACAAGTCAGCTGTCTGTGGTTAACTGAAGAGACTAGAGACAGAATACGTATGTCTTAGATATTCTTTCTTTGGGAATTTAAAATACATTTGCTCTATATCATCCTGAATGAAGAAGCAGAGCCTGTTCAGCTTCCCAAAATTCTCTATTTGGGATGAGAAGGACCCCAACTAAAGGAGAAAAAAAATCTTTCCTACCTTCTGCCCCAACAAAGCACCCTTAAAAAAGTGTGTATGAGGAGTCATGTTCCATTTTTTTAATGATCTAAGCTTTAATCTGTGCTTTTCCTCATTAACCCATATTTTACTGGGGTTCCAAAGAGACATCACAAACATTATGGAGCTGGCAACCAAAACACCCACAGAAGCAGACACCAGTAAGCGGGAACTGGAAAGCACACTGTAGCAATGCCCACCTAATACTTAGTAAAAACCCAAATTTAAAACATGACCCAAAGGCCCAACAAATATCATGTTTGGCAAAATGCCTGAAAGTGCTTGGGATGTGGGAGATTATGTTGGCCTTTATAATAAAAACTGGAGCAAACCTGTAATTCAGACAGTGGTGGTGCACCACTGGCCCAGAGCGTGAACCTTCTGTCACCCGTCTCCATGTCCCACATGGATACTTCATTGTTGCCCTGGACAGCTGAGGGAAACAGGCCAGAACGTTACTCAGACAAGGTCTCCACTCTTAGGGATTCATGTCTTGGTAGAGGTAGTCAGCCTACAGCCATTTCCATTTTCTCCCATCCTGCAAGAAACACTCACGAATACTTTTAAATAATACTGTGACCCTGCCACCACACTGGAGTGCAAAAAAGAAATGCTTTTATAGCCTACTAGTCAATATTTACTGGTGTCCAGCCAAGTGGAAAGAAGTGTAGGGTGGAAAGGCAAAGCATAAACAGACTCTGCCCTCAAGAAACCTACAGTCTAGGACTTCCCTGGCGGTGTAATGGTTAAGAATCCGCCTGCCAATACAGGAGACACAGGTTCGAGCCCTGGTCCACGAAGATCCCACATGCCATGGAGCAACTAAGCCCACGTGCCACAACTACTGAGCCTGTGCTCTAGAGCCCACAAACCACAACTACTGAGCCAACGTGCCACAACTACTGAAGCCCGTGTGCCTAGAGCCCGTGCTCTGCAACAAGAGAAGCCACTGCAATGAGAAGCTCACACACCGCAACGAAGAGTAGCCCTCGCTCGCCACAACTAGAGAGAGCCCGCGTGCAGCTATGAAGACCCAACACAGCCAAAAATAAATAAATAAAATAAATAAATTTATTTTTTAAAAAAAGAAAAGAAACCTACAGTCTAGAAGGAAAGAAAAAAATATAAAGTATAAGACAATGAGCACAAAAAGAGAGAATGCAGAGTTCCACCTACACTCAGGAAGGCAAAGGTCACATCCAGTGGGTGAGAATCAAGACCACCTCGTGGAGGTGTCATCACTGGGACGGAAAGAGCAAGTGAGGCTGGAGACACAGGTGGCACATGGATCACTTCAGGCAGAAAGGATGGAAGGAGTAAAGCACACACACCCATGTCTGGGTGCTGTGGTCTGATTGAAGCACATCTGACAGGAAGAGTGGAAGGAAGATTCTAGGGAATGGAAGCTGCAGGCCTGAGAGAGGCTTTCTCGAAAGTAATTTTGAGCAGGATAGTGACAATACCCCAGGCTTCAGTCCTTCATTAACACTTATTGAACCAACAATGTTTACTATGAACCAGTCACTGTCCTAGGCACTGAGGAAAAGAAGGCAAATAATGCAAAAAAAAATCCCTTTTTCACAGAACTTACATCCTAGTGGTGACAACAACCCCCCAAAAATGCAGAGGCCCCAAAGCAGGAATGTGATTAGTTCAAGGAAAAGGCCAGGAAGCCCCTGTGGCTGGAGCCCTATTTTATTGCACTGTGTTTTACGATGTCTCACACCCACACCTTTGTAAATAGTTCCTCTGACAATAAGTCCTCCTCAAATTATCCTACCTTGGGTATGCCATGTGTTTCCTGTTGGAACCCTGACTGATCAAGAGTGTCAGTGAGGTAGCAGGGACAGATCCCATAAAGTCTCTGGGCCACGGTGAGGAGTTTGGCTGTTATTTGAGAGCCACTGGAAGGTACTGAGCAGAAGAAAGAACAGTCTTTGGTAAGAATAAAAGTAGGGAGTTACAAGGATGTTGCACTAATAGGGACATGAGATTATGGCTGTTTGGACTAGGGGGACAGTGATGGAAATAGTAAAAGGTGCTCAATTCTGGACATATTTTAAGACAGAACATGTACAACTGGCTGATGGACTGGAAGTGGGATGAGAGAGAAAGAAGAACAAAGGACGACGCCAGGCTTCCTCCTGAGCTTTGAGCCTGAATGCTGCCATTTCCTGGGACAACACTGCAGGGAGAGCAGGCTGGTCTCAGGTCCTCAAGGAGGTGGTACGGGGCGGGCAGCTGGTGGAGAGGAGCCAAGCGTTCAGCGTGGACAGGTCAGGTTTCAGTCGGCTATCAGACATCTTAGGGAGGACTTTACATAGGCACATATAAAAATCTGAATAAATTTGGTACTATTTTGCGGGGGACTGGATGTGCTCACACAGGGAGCCAGTGCAGAAGGAGAAGAGGTTCAGACCAAGATTGAGCCCTGAGGCTGGCTACAGCTTAGAAGCAGGAAGAGGAGGAAGAATCAGCAAATCAATCAACAGAAGAACCAAGAGAGTGATGTCCTCAAAGTCAGGTGAGGAAAGTGTTTCAGACAGAGGAAGTGATCAACCAACCAAGTGACAAATCACGTAAGACGCAGGCTAAGTCACGGCCATTGAACCTGGCAGCACGATGACCTTGACAGGAGCAGCGCATGAGGGACACTGTGTGGATGAGAAGGGACCAGGAAGAGCCCAGAGGCACGGGGACCAGCGAGGAAACATAAAAGTAACGAGAGCTACCACTTAACAAGCACTCCTTGCATGCCAGGCTATGTGCATTACATGTGTTTTCTGAAATTCTTACAACCTCTGCTAGCTAAGTATTTTTAACCACGTTTTACCGTTGAGGAAAATGAGTTTCAAAGACTTGCCCAAGTGTCTTGCCAGAGAATCCATACAAGAAAATTTGAACGCCCAACAAGAGAAAGGGAGGGAAGCTTGCAAGAAACTCAACAGAAATGGCAGTTGAGAAGGATGACTCAAGGCTTCTAACTTAAGATTTCCAGGAAGACGGTGAGAACTTTAGCAAAAATAGGGGACACAAGAGAAAGAAGATAAATGGAAAGGAAATGATGGTAGGAATGGAAGGTGGTAGTGTGATTGATGAGATCATTCTGAAACATGATAAATAAGAAATGACAATGAGATATTAGTGGTGGGAACTTCTTCCATAATCAGAACTGAACAAAAGCAAGCATTTGGCTCATATGTAAAATAAAACTCTAAGAACATGAGTCTAAGCAGCAGGGGGTTCTGCACTTTCCAAGAAAGGCCCCCAACCCCGAGAGCCAGCCTTCCCTCTTACCTGCGATCACCCAGGACTGGTACAGCGGGTGCATGGAGAGGCGCCGGATGCGGGCCCTGGAAGGGTGGCAGTGACTGGAAATGGGCAGCTGGAACCGCATGTCCCAACACGCCATGGTGCCACTGCTTGTCCCTGAGGGGAAGAGAAGTCCAGAAGGTGACCACCCATGGTAAAGCACAGCAGGCTACAGTCATCAAGTGGTAATTTGCGAGCTCTGTGCGGATGCGCGTTCAACCTGGCTTAGCCACTTGGAGACAAGGCTTTGTTTTCACTAAGCTGCCCTCCCCAACCCCAGTGTCAAACAGTGCCTTACGCCAAAGATACAAAGCACTGGCACGAAGCTACTACAAAACGGCCTAACAGATGTGAAGTGAAAACGAGTGATTCATTAATTACTGACACTTACTAACTGCCAAAAGTGCCCACAAAAAACCCAGAAGGCCTAGAGAAGACATAAAGTGAATCTTTATGTCTTCTCAAAATGTTCAGGCTGCCTTAAATAACCAGAGGTGGTTTACTGGCATTCAGTGATCACTTTACCAATCCCCAAGTGGTAGCAGCTTTGCAGCTATCATCAGTTTCAATCATTTCCATGTGCCCTTTTCTCCGAAACGTTCTGGAGACAGGCACGGGTGTCCAATCACAGTAGAAACTGGGGTGAATGCGTGCATATCTGCCCATGGCACCTTAAACCCCATAGAGAAAAGGCAACTCATCCCAAAGAATAATGTCCACCCTAACACCGAGATTGGTCTCCAGTTCCAGTGGAGAGATGGGGGTGGGAAAAGACAAAAGGGGCAGCGGGTCCCTCTGTCGCCCTGCCCCTCTTCAGGACAATGGCTCAAATAGCCACAGCAGTACTGGCTGCCGCCCTGAGAGCCACCAGTGCCATTTGCTAATTTGCTACGTGTGTAATAGCTACTCTTCTAGGCCTGGCATTACATATTCCTAAACCAGTACAGTTTAGTCACACAAAAGGCAAAAAAATAATACATTTCATAAAAACTACATATAAATAAAGATACTTAATGTCACAAATGCAAGTTAGGGAATCCAGAAACCAATATTCAAGTGCAGCAGATTATAATTCTTCTGAAAAAGAGTGCCAAGTGGGAATGAATAAACTCTAGTACCTTCTAAAGGGGCAGGTTCAAAGCCCTAGGAGAGAAAAAGGTGAAACTAAAACAGAGGAAAGCAGCAAGCAAGAGCACAGGGTACATCTTCAGCATTTGAGGAAAGGCAGGTGGGGAGGAATCACAAGGCAAGAAACCACTGTTTAGCTCTTCTCCTGTGCTGGATGCTTTTACCTCACTGACTCCTCTAAGCAGCCCTTGAAAGGATGAGCCCCATTTGAAGATGAGGATACTATGACCCAAAAGAGTTAATAAGCAGCTTGCCAGTGGTTAATGGAATTTACAACCAAGTATGCCCAAATTCAAATGCTTTCATCCATAAACTAAGCCTGTTGCTTCCCTGGCAGAATAAGAAAATGCCAGCAAACCTGATCACTATAATGATTATAAAGAGGCTCATTTAAGAATGAAGAGAAAGAGGAAATTGTTTTATGTGTTGGAATATTGATTTCACTTTTTTAAATCTGTTTTTTAATGAAAAAAATAAAATGCAAGTGATTATAACATAATAATTATGGGGGAAAAAAAAGGACATGGGGGAAAATTACCAATGAAGAAAAAGGAAAGAGCTTTCCTAAGAAGGCCACTCCAGACAGTAGCATCCAGACCCAGTCAAGGACTTGAAAGGCAGCTCACCGATGCAGAGCCAGCACTGGTGGATGTCCACAGCAAAGGAAGTGATGAGACCTGACTTAAGATCGTGCCTCAGCGTCCAGGCATTGCTGGAAGACCTGAGGTCCCAGCCCACCAGAGCGCCGTTCACAGTGGCGTAGGCCAGCACAGACTGCGCCCCGGAGTTGAAGTGATGCATGTCCACCACACAGCCGTCCTCCTTTTGGTCTAGGACTCTAAGGAGACACACATCAAAAGGCAAAGACTTTTCCAGTCACTAAAAACACAGTACCCTTCTCCACTGAAGATGAATCTATATTCTAACCATGGTCAAGAAATAAAAACTCTGTGACCCATAAGACAATGATAGCTGACCATTTTTTAAAAATTATTTTAGAACTACAGAAGAGTTGCAAAAATAGTACACAGACTTCCGTATATCCTTCGCTCACCTTCCCCTCACGCTAACACTTTACATAAACATAGACCATTTATCAAAACTAAGAAATTGACCTTGGTACAGTACCCATAAGGTACAAAACATGGTTGGATTTCACCAGTTTTCCCACTGGTGACCTAACCGCTCCAGACCAAGACACCGCCTGGCATCTAGCTGCTGCGTTTCCTTCATCTCCTCCACCTATGACAGCGCCTCAGTCTGTCCTTTCACGACCTTGACATTTCTGAATGTCATGTCATGTGTTCTCACAAACAGAGCTGGTGCCTTACTGGGAGGGAGACCACATGTGTGACGTGCCCGTCTCAGTGCACAGACGGGAGCACCTGACGTCAGCACGTGATGCCAGTGATGTCCACCTGGATCATGTGGCTAAGGTGGCGCCTGGCAGGACCCTCCACTGTAAACTTATTATTTTTCCATTTATAACTACTCTATACTTAGGGGAAATTCTTTTCAGACTATGCAAAAACCTGTTTCTGTGTAAACTTTTTTCCACTAATTTTAGGACCTGTGGACAAATCATGCCTGTGGTGTTCTATTTCCCTTGGTCCTTCTACGCTTATTAGAATTCTTCTGTACGGAAAAGCTGCCATTTCTCTTGTCAGCTCGTCTCTGTCAGTATGGACTTGTGGACATTTATTTTATCCTCTGAGTTATGACCCAATACAGTCGTTGCCTCTTGTTGCTCAGCTTGCTCCAAGTCTGGCCATGGGACACTCTGTCAGGCTAGCTCAAACGCCCTTGCAATGTGCTCTAACTGACCACTTCCTAACCTTCTGGCATCACAGGATGCTCCAGATGCATCTTGTGTTTTCCCTGCCCAGGCTCTGGAATCAACCAGTTTTTCAAGGAGTCCTGGTCCCTTTTATTAGAGAATGGCATTTAAAACCAAGGTCTATGAGCTAAGTGCTCATCGCTATGGGGATGCCCCTGTGTCTAGTACCTCTCAACGGCCAGAGCTAGGAAATATATTCTGTATACTACCCTCATGCACACAGACCCAACTCTATTTCTGTATCTATTTGTGTGTGTCTACATGTACGTGTGTGTACATATACATGTGCGTATACACATACACAAAGATGTATGTCATGAGTCATACTGATATCAAGTCCATACTGATATCTATCCAGCACCAGGCTTCATTCTAGCCAGCCCCCTTTCCTTGTCTGTAATTTCTTTCCTCCAGTGAGAAACCTGGCTCTCATTATCTATAATACGTTTACTTATTTATTCAACCCTAGTGTACAAATAAAGTCATTTTGGAATTATTAAACCATAACCATGTGAAAAACAACCAACTAGAATACAACGTTTGAGCTCAGCTCCTTTTGTCATTAGCCTGCAGTTTTCCCAAGTTGTTCAGCTGCCTCCTTTATTCCCCTTACTCTTCCACATGACTATGTGATTCATCTGTACAACAGTTAGACTGACTGCCATAGGCTGCACTCTACCTCTCCCCCAATATCCTGGTTGCTTCGGGGTTTTTTAATTTAATCTTATATACAGTAATATTCATTTTGTGGTATACAGTTCTATGCATTATGACAAATCCATTTCATGTATCTTCTACCACAGAACCATACAGTACAACTCCACACCCCAAAATGTATCTTGTGCAGCCCCTTTGTAGTCACCCCCTACCCCTATCCCCAAGCTGTGGTAACCATGGATCTGTTTTCCTCCCTATAACTTCATGTTTTCCAGAACAGCATATACGTCTGACTTATCTGCCCCACCCTACTCAACTACTCTGCTTTGGCTACATCTGGTGTCACCCCCTCCAGGCCTTCTTCCTTATCCACCTGCAAGCTGGCCCCCCATCCCTGTCACAGGGCACACTGTCACACTGCACTGAAATCATCTGTTCACTGGTCTGTCTCTCCCACTACACTGTGGTTTCTTAGAGAGTACAACACATCTTATTCGTTTCTGGAATTTTCATTGTGCAGCACATACTAGTCAGTTGAAAAATTATTCTGCTTGATCTTAAATATCTTACCTTGCATGTGTTTAATCTACAGGCAACTACAATTTATAAGAAATGGAGGAAATTCTCAGATAAAACCAGCCAGGACCTTGTTTTTAAAATGATAAGCAAATCATCTGACTAAAACCTCTGCTCTGTGTTCCCATCACCTCCAGAGGTTTTAATGCCAAGTAACAAAATGCTGACAACACTTGAATTTTCTTTAATGAAGAACACTCACATTTTCAAATCAGCCAGCCAGAGTTGAGACAGAAGCTGTAACTGATAATTAGGTTATTCAGACAGATTTCAGACTGGGATGGGCCACAAGTTCAAAGCTGCCTTTCTGACCTTTTGGCAAATTGGCAGAAACTAATAGGCAGACATAGTTTCCTGAAACTATGTGTGATAGATTTGAGTTGGAAACACAATTTTATTTATTTCACGTGCTTAAAAAAAGAAGTAAATTCTCAAAGGTCCTCAGTTGATCCAAACTGTATTAGAGAGGGAGGGTTAAGTTATAGTACACTAAATGCAGTTTACAAAACACAAAAGATAGACAGATACCTGCTTTGTAGAGGATGAATTTTAGGAGACTTGGGCAGCTTAGAGGCCTCAATTCCAAGAAGTTGGACAGCACCATTATCAGACGCTATGGCTAAGTACTGGGAACCCTGGCAGAATGTGAGTGTCTTGACACGTCCCCCAATTCGGCTATACGTAAGAATAGACCTGCACAAAAGAAAAGTAAGACTGCGTTTCTGAAAAGCCACAAGAGTATTATTATTGCTGATATTAAATAGCCACATGACTGTTAACAAACAAAAAGTACTACTCTGAGGTCTGTTTCACTCCTTGACCTCATAACAAAAACAATAATCCCCCTCAAAAGCACTGGTACAAAATCACCTTTTCTTCTGATATTTTTTAATGGCCACCTTCACACACTTCTCTCCAATCACAGAAAGACTGTCCATCCTCCTTTGCAGCTGGAACTCCCATACTTGTGGCCCTGACCCAGTTCTCCTTCCTCTCTGCAATTCCTAAGCCCTACTCTTACCCCTGCAGTTATTCTATAATCCCTCAGATGCAGCCTGGCACAGCAGGAAAGGCACTGGCTTTGGAATCAAAGGGCTGAGTTCCACTTCTGACGACCCATATGATCTAGGTCAAGCCATTAACCTGTTCTGCATCTCAGTTTACTCATTTACAAAACAAAGACTGCCCAATTTATGCAACTGGGACATAATGTAAATAACATATAAGTCATAAAACATTCATTAATGCACAATATTATTATAATATTCAGTCTCTCTCACACACGTTGACCTCTCAAGCTGCCTATCCTCCTTAAGTTTCACTGCCAAACTTCTTGACCCTGACCTACACAGGGTGCCTGCCTCCCATCACCACAAAGTCCCTCCTTCACTGCCCCCCCGCAAGGGCTGCATACTCAGCCTTCTAAGGGGCCATTCCCCTAAAAGGTCACAAGCCCCTAATCACCAAATTTATTCATCTCTATCTTTTGTAATTTATTTAATTTTATTATACAAATTAACACATATTAAATATACAAAAATTATTGAAATACAGAAAATACAGAAAAGTAAAACCATACATCTACCACCCAGAGGAACACTATTGACATTTTCTTATATATCCTTCCAAAGAGTTTTCTATGCATATTAGAATATATTCATATTTGCTTTTCAAATTAATATGGAATCATATTTTATATATTTTTAATTAATCATGCCTCTCTAGTTCACTTTTTGTTAATAGCAGCTTTGCTGAAATACAATTTGTAGACCATAAAGTACAACATTTTAAAGTGTATAATTCAGTGACTGGTGTAGCATTCATCAGTATTTCATCCCTTTTTGTGCCAAAATAATATTCCAGTGTATGGATACACCACATTTGTTTATCTGTTCAATGGCTGATAGACATTCTGGTTTCCACTTTTTGGCTTTTATGAATAATGCTACTATGAACACTCGTTTATAGATTTTCATGTGAACAAATGTTTTCAACTCTCTTGGGTTTATAGCTAGAATACCCAGAATAAATGAAACTGCAGGGTCATAAGGTAAATCTATGTTTAGCATTTGAGAAACTGCCAACTTTTTTCCAAAGTTGCTGCATCATTTTACATTCCTACCAGCAATGTACAAAGGTGCCAATTTCTCCACATCCTCTCCAGCACTGTTATTGTCTTTTTGATTATAGCATTCTAGTGGGTATCATGGTAACTCGCTGTGGTTTTGATTTACATTTCCCTAATGACGTGGAATATCTTTTTTGTGTACATATTGGTCCTATTTGGAGAGAAATCTACAATTACCCCTTCATATTCTTGGGGGAGTGGTTCCAGGACTCCCAGTGGATTCCAAAATCAGTGAATGCTCTAGTCCCTTACAGTCAGCCCTCTGTATCCAAGGGTTCCATATCCAGAGAAAATATTCTATCCATGGCTGACTGAATCTACAGAACCCACAGGTATGAAGGACCAACACTATCTGAATCCTCTGCTTTTCAATTGAGTTGTTTTTTTATTGTTAAGAGTTCTTTATACTCAGGGTACTTAAACATATGATTTTAAAATATTTATCTCATTCTGTGGGTTTTCCTTTCGCTTTCTTGACAGTGTCCTTTGAAGCACAAATGTTTATAATTTTGATGAAGTCACATCTATTTTTTGTCACTTGTGCTTTTTGATGGTATATTTCAGAAACTCCTGCCTAATCCAAGGTCACGAAGAACTACATGCTTATGTTTTCTTCAGTTTTATAGTTTAGCTCTTACATTTAGGTCTATGATCCATTTTGAAAACTTCTCTGCAAACTCATTCTTCTGCATGTGGCTGCCCAGTAATCCCTGCACCATCTTTTCAGGTTATTCTATCCCCCATTCAACTGTCCTGGCACCCTTCTCAGAAAACAGTGACCATAAATGCACTTCTGCATGTCAGTTCTAGCCCACTGATTAATATATTTATCCTTATGCCAGTAATACAGTATCCTGACTGCTGTAGCTTCGTAGCAAATCTGGGAAGTGCGAGTTCTCAAACTTTGTTCTTTCCTAAATTTTAAGACTGTTTTGGCTATTTAAGTCCTTTGCATTTCTTTATGAATTGTAGTATCAGAATGTCAATTTCTGCAGAAAGAGGCAGCTGGAAATTTCATACAGATTTCATAGAATCTGAAGATCAACTGGGATGTCTTTCCACTTATTTAGATCTTCTATAATTTCTTTTTTTTTATATCACTTCTTTCAATGATGTTTTGCAGCTTTCACTATTCAAGTCTTGTGCTATTTTGTTAGATTGATTCCTCAGTACTTTATTCTTTCTGATGCTAGAGTAAATGGACTTGTTTCCTTTATTTCATCTTTGGATTGTTCACTGTTAGCAAACAGAAATCCAACTAAGTTTTGTACACATAAATACAACATAATCTTCTATTCTACAACTTTGTGGAACTCATGTTAGTTCAAATAGGTTTTTCTTTTTTTTAACACCTTTATTGGAGTGTAATTGCTTTACACTGTTGTGTTAGTTTCTGCTGTATAACAAAGTGAATCAGCTATATGTATACATATGTCCCCACATCCTCTCCCTCTTGCATCTCCCTCCCACCCTCCATATCCCACCCCTGTAGGTGGTCACAAAGCACGGAGCTCATTTCCCTGTGCTATGCAGCTGCTTCCCACTAGCTATCTATTTTACATTTGGTAGTGTATATATGTCAATGCTATTCTCTCATTTCGTCCCAGCTTACCCTTCATCCTCCCCATGTCCTCAAGACCATTCTCCACATCTGTGTCTTTATTTCTGTCCTGACCCTAGGTTCATCAGAACCATTTTTTTATATATATTTCATATATATGTGTTAGCATACGGTGTTTTTCTCTTTCTGACTTACTTCACTCTGTATGACAGACTCTAGGTCCATCCACCTCACTACAAATACCGCAATTTCATTTCTTTTTATGGCTGAGTAATATTCCACTGTATATATGTGCCACATCTACTTTATCCATCCATTGGTGGACACTTAGGTTGCTTCCGTGTCCTGTTTATTGTAAATAGTGCTGCAACGAACACTGTGGTTTTGGATTATGGTTTTCTCAGGGTATATGCCCAGTAGAGGCATTGCTGGGTCATATGGTAATTCTACTTTTAGTTTTTTAAGGAACCTCCATACTGTTCTCCATAGTGGCTATATCAATTTGCATTCCCACCAACAGTGCAATATGGTTCCCTTTTCTCCACACTCTCTCCAGCATTTATTGTTTGCAGATTTTTTTCATGATGGCCATTCTGACTGGTGTGAGGTAATACCTCACTGTAGTTTTGATTTTCATTTCTCTAATGATTAGTGATGCTGAGCATCCTTTCATGTGTTTGTTGGCAATCTGTATATCTTCTTTGGAGAAATGTCTATTTAGGTCTTCTGCCCATTTTTGGATTGGGTTATTCGTTTTTTTGATATTGAGCTGCATGAGCTGCTTGTACATCTTGGAGATTAATCCTTTGTCAGTTGCTTCATTTGCAAATATTTTCTCCCATTCTCAGGGCTGTCTTTTCATCTTCTTTATGGTTTCCTTGGCTGTGCGAAAGCTTTTAACTTTCATTAGGTCCCATTTGTTTATTTTTATTTCCATTTCTCTAGGAGGTGGGTCAGAAAGGATCTTGCTGTGATTTATGTCATAGGGTGTTCTGCCTATGTTTTCCTCTAAGATTCTGATAGTGTCTGGCCTTACATTTAGATCTTTAATCCATTTTGAGTTTTTTTCTATACGATGTTAGGGAATGTTCTAACTTCATTCTTTTACATGTAGCTGTCCAGTTTTCCCAGCACAACTTATTGAAGAGGCTGCCTTTTCTCGACCGTACATTCTTGCCTCCTTTATCAAAGATAAGGTGACCAAGTGCATGGGTTTATCTCTGGACTTTCTATCCTCTTCCATTGGTCTATATTTCTATATAGATAGAAATATAGATCTATATTTTGTACAGTACCATGTTGTACAGTACCATGTTGTACAGTACCATGTTGCCTTGTTTACTTTGTAAACAGTACAGTACCATGTTGTACAGTACCATGTTGCCTTGATTACTTTGGCTTTGTACTATAGTCTGAAGTCAGGCAGCCTGATTCCTCCAGCTCCATTTTTCTTTCTCAGGATTGCTTTGACTATTCGGCACCCTTTGTGTTTCCATACAAACTGTGAAATTTCTTGTTCTAGTTCTGTGAAAAATGCCATTGGTAGTTTGATAGGGATTGCACTGAATCTGTAGATTGCTTTGGGTAGTAGAGTCATTTTCACAATGTTGATTCTTCCAATCCAAGAACATGGTATATCCCTCCATCTGTTTGTATCATCTAATTTCTTTCATCAGTGTCTATTTTTTCTGCATACAGGTCTTTTGTGTCCTTAGGTAGGTTTATTCCTAGGTATTTTATTCTTTTTGTTGCAGTGGTAAATGGGAGTGTTTCCTTAATTTCTCTTTCAGATTGTTCATCATTAGTGTATAGGAATGCAAGAGATTTCTGTGCATTAACTTTGTATCCTGCTATTTTACCAAATTCATTGATTAGCTCTAGTAGTTTTCTGGTGGCATCTTTAGGATTCTCTATGTATAGTATCATGTCATCTGCAAACACTGACAGTTTTACTTCTTCTATTCCAATTTGGATTCCTTTTATTTCTTTTTCTTCTCTGATTTCTGTGGCTAAAACTTCCAAAACTATGTTGAATAATAGTGGTGAGAGAGGGCAACCTTGTCTTGTTCCTGATATTAGAGGAAATGGTTTCAGTTTTTCATCATTGAGAACAATGTTGGCTGTGGGTTTGTCATATACAGCCTTTATTATGTTGAGGTACATTCCCTTTATGCCTACTTTCTGGAGAGTTTTTATCATAAATGGGTGTTGAATTTTGTCAAACGCTTTTTCTTCACCTATTGAGATTATCATATAGTTTTGCTCGTTCAATTTGTTAATATGGTGTATCACATTGATTGATTTTCATATATTGAAGAATCCTTATATTCCTGGGATGATAAACCAGACCTGATCATGGTGTATGATCCTTTTAATGTGCTGTTGGATTCTGTTTGCCAGTATTTTGTTGAGGATTTTTGTGTCTATGTTCATCAGTGATATCGGCCTGTAGTTTTCTTTTTTTGTGGCATCTTTGTCTGGTTTTGGTATCAGGGTGATGGTGGCCTCCTAGAATGAGTTTGGGAGTGCTCCTCCCTCTGCTATATTTTGGAAGAGTTTGAGAAGGATAGGTGTTAGCTCTTCTCTAAATGTTTGATAGAATTCGCCTGTGAAGTCATCTGGTCCTGGGCTTTCGTTTGTTGGAAGATTTTTAATCACAGTCTCAATTTCAGTGCTTGTGACTGGTCTGTTGATATTTTCTATTTCTTTCTGGTTCAGTCTCGGAAGGTTGTGCTTTTCTAAGAATTTGTCCATTTCTTCCAGGTTATCCATTTTATTGGCATATAGTTGCTTATAGTAATCTCTCATGCCCCTTTGTATTTCTGCAGTGTCAGCTGTTACTTCTCCTTTTTCGTTTCTAATTCTGTTGATTTGAGTCCTCTCCCTTCTTTTTGTTGATGAGTCTGGCTAATGGTATATCAATTTTGTTTATCTTCTCAAAAAACCAGCGTTTAGTTTTACTGATCTTTGCTACTGTTTCCTTCATTTATTTCTGAACTGATCTTTATGATTTCTTTCCTTCTGCTAACTTTGGGGTTTTTTTGTTCTTCTTTCTCTAGTTTCTTTAGGTGTAAGGTTAGGTTGTTTATCTGAGATGTTTCTTGTTTCTTGAGGTAGGATTGTATTGCTATAAACGTCTCTCTTAGAACTGCTTTTGCTGCATCCCATAGGTTTTTGGGTGGTCGTGTTTTCATTGTAATTTGTTTCTAGGTGTTTTTTGATTTCCTCTTTGAGTTCTTCAGTGATCTCTTGGTTATTTAGTAGTGTATTTTTTAGCCTCTATGTGTTTGCATTTTTTACAATTTTTTCCTGTAACTGATATCTAGTCTCATAGCATTGTGGTCAGACAAGGTACTTGATATGATTTCAATTTTCTTAAATTTACCAAGGCTTGATTTGTGACCCAATATATGATCTATCCTGGAGAATGTTCCATGAGCACTTGAGAAGAAAGTGTATTCTGTTGTTTTTCGATGGAATGTCCTATAAATATCAACTGAGTCCACCTTGTTTAATGTATCATTTAAAGCTTGTGTTTCCTTATTTATTTTCACTTTGGATGATCTGTCCATTGGTAAAAGTGGGGTGTTAAAGTCCACTACTATGATTGTGTTACTGTTTATTTCCCCTTTTATGGCTGTTAGCATTTGCCTTATGTATTGAGGTGCTCCTATGTTGGGTGCATAAATATTTACAATTGTTATATATTCTTCTTGGATTGATCCCTTGATCATTATGTAGTGTCCTCTTTGTGTTTTGTAATAGTCTTTATTTTAAAGTCTGTTTTGTCTGATATGAGAATTGCTACTCCAGCTTTCTTTTGATTTCCATTTGCATGGAATATCTTTTTCAATCCCCTCACTTTCAGTCTGTATGTGTTCATAGGTCTGAAGTGGGTCTCTTGCAGACAGCATATATATGGGTCGTGTTTTTGTATCCATTCAGCCAGTCTATGTCTTTTGGTTGGAGCATTTAATCCATTTATATTTAAGGTAATTATCGATATGTATGTTCCTATTACCATTTTCATAATTGTTCTGGGTTTCTTTTTGTAGGTCTTTTCCTTCTCTTGTGTTTCCTGCCTAGAGAACTTCCTTTAACATTTGCTGTAAAGCTGGTTTGGTGGTGCTGTATTCTCTTAACGTTTGCTTGTCTGTAAAGCTTTTAATTTCTCCAACGAATCTGAATGAGACCTTGCTGGGTAATCCTGGTTGTAGCTTTTCCCCTTTCATCATTTTAAATATGTCCTGCCCTTCTGGCTTGCAGAGTTTCGACTGACAGATCAGGTATTAACTTTACAGGGATTCCCCCTTGTATATTATTTGTTGCTTTTCCCTTGCTGCTTTTAATATTTTTTCTTTGTATTTAATTTTTGATAGTTTGATTAATATGTCTTGGCATGTTTCTCCTTGGATTTATCCAAGGGGAAGTATGGGACTCTCTGTTCTTCCTGGACTTGACTATTTCCTTTCCCACGTTAGGGAAGTTTGCAACTATAATTTCTTCAAATATTTTCTCAGCCTCTTTCTTTACCTCTTCTTCTTCTGGGAACCTAGTATTTGAATGTTGGTGCATTTAATGTTGTCCCAGAGGTCTCTGAGACTGTCCTCAATTATTTTCATTCTTTTTTTTCAGTAGTTATTTCCACTCTTTTATCTTCCAGGTCACTAATGCATTCTTCTGCCTCAGTTATTCTGCTATTGAGTCCTTCTAGAGAATTTTTAATTTCATGTACTGTGTTGTTCATCATTGTTTGTTTGCTCTTTAGTTCTTCTAGGTCCTTGTTAAACGTTTTTTTTATTTTCTCCATTCTCTTTCCAAGATTTTGGATCATCTTTACTATCATTACTCTGCATTCTTTGTCAGGTAGACTGCCTGTTTCGTTTTCATTTGTTTGGTCTGGTGGGTTTTTACCTTGCTCCTGCTGCATATTTGTCTGTCTTCTCATTTTGTCTAACTTACTGTGTTTGTGGTTACCTTTTCGCAGGCTACAGGCTCGTAGTTCCCATTGTTTTTGGTGTCTGCCCCCAGTGGGTGAGGTTGGTTCAGTGGCTTGTGTAGGCCTCCTGGTGGAGGGGACTGGTGCCTGTGTTCTGGTGGATGGGGCTGGATCTTGTCTTTCTGGTGGGCAGGGCCGCATCCAGTGGTGTGTTTTGAGGTGTCTGTGAACTTAGTATGATTTTAGGCAGCCTCTCTGCTAATGGGTGGAGTTGTGTTCCTGTCTTACTAGTTGTTTGACATGGGGCATCGAGCACTGGAGCTTGCTGGCCACTGGGCGGAGCTGGGTCTTAGCATTGAGATGGAGATCTCTGGGAGAGCTCTCGCTGATTGATATTACATGGGGCTGGGAGGTGTGTGGTGTTCCAATGTCCTGAACTCAGCTCTCCCACCTCAGAGGCTAAGGCCTGACACCAGGCTATAGCACCAAAACACTGTCAGCCACATGGCTTAGAAGAAAAGGGAGAAAAAAAGGAAGAAAAGAAAATTTTAAAGTAATAAATTAAAAAAAGTATTAAAATTATATTTTAAAAATACAAAAAATAGAACCAAACCAATAACCAAATCCACCCATGATAACAAGCGCTAAAGACTAAACTAAGATAAACGTTAAGAATCAGAAACACATCACTCACAGATAGCAAACCCCAAGCCTACAGTTGCTCACAAAGTCCACCAATTTGGGGATGATTTGTTGTCTATTCAGGTATTCCATAGATGCAGCGTACATCAAGTTGATTGTGGGCATTTAATACGCTGCTCCTGAGGCTTCACAGAGAAATTTCCCTTTCTCTTCTTTGTTTGCACAGCTCCTGGGGTTCAGCTTTGGTTTGGGCCCCAGCCCTGTGTGTAGGTCGCCCTCAGGCATGTGTTCCCACTCAGAGAGAAGGAGATTAAATCAGTGGCTGATTAGGGGACACTTGCTCATTCAGGCCAGAGGGAGAGAGGGGTACAGTAGTTATAATTGGAATGCGGGGCGAGCCTGTGGCAACAGAGACCAGCATGACGTTGCAACAGCCTGAGGCGCACCATGTGTTCTCCTGGGGAAGTCGTCCCTGGATCACGGGACCCTGGCAGTGGCGTGCTGCACAGGCTCCCCGGAGGGTGTGGATAGTGACCTGTGCTTGCACACAGGATTCTTGGTGGCTGCAGCAGCAGCGTTAGCATTTCATGCCTGTCTCTGGGGTCCCAGCTGATAGCTGCGGCTCATGCCCATCTCTGGAGCTAATATAAGCGGTGCTCTCTGCCTTCTGTGGGCCAACGGGGAAGGAATCCCCTCTCCTCCCACCCCGAAACAATGGTCTCTTACCTCTTAGGCAGGTCTAGACTTTTTCCTGGACTCCCTCCTGGCTAGCTGTGGCACATAAGCCCCCTTCAGACTGTCTTCACGCAGCCAACCCCAGTCCTCTCCCTGGTATCTGACCTCCAAAGCTGGAGCCTCAGCTCCCAGCCCCACCCGGCCCGGCGGGTGAGCAGACAAGCCTCTCAGGCTGGTGAGTGCTGGTCGGCACCAATCCTCTGTGCGGGAATCTCTCCGCTTCGACGTCTGCACCCCTACTGCTGCGCTCTCCTCCGTAGCTAAGAAGCTTCCCCCCCCCCCGCCCAGCCCCCATTTCCACCAGTGAAGGGGCTTCCTAGTGTGTGGCAACTTTTCCTCCTTCACAGCTCCCTCCCAGTGGCACAGGTCCCGACCCTATTCTTTTGTCCTGTTTTTTCTTTTGCCCTATGCAGGTACATGGGGATTTTGTTGCCTTTGGGGAAGCCTGAGGTCTTCTGCCAGCATTCAGTAGGTGTTCTGTAGGAGTTGTTCCACATGTAGATGTATCTTTGATGTATTTGTGGGGAGGAAGGTGATCTCCACGTCTTACTCCTCCACCATCTTGAAGGTCCCTCCGTTTTTTTCTTTTTACTGCTTAAGACAGTCTATATACAGGATCATACTGTCAGCTAAGTTTTACTTCTTCCTTTCCAATCTGCATGCCTTATATTTCTTTTCCTTATCTAACTACCCCACGGGGAACCTCCAGTACAATGCTGAAGGAAAGCAGTGAGAGTGGACATTCTTATCTGGCTCACCTTAGGGGAAAGCTTTCAGTCTTTCACCATCAAGTATGAAGTTAGCGGGCTTTTCATAGATGTCCTTTTCAGTAGTTGTCTATAATAGTTTGTTGAATTGTTTCTACTCATAAAAGGGTGTTAGATTTTTATCAAATGTTTTATGAGAGTCTTTTGAGATCATATGTGGTCTTCATCCTTTACTCTATTAATATGATATATTCATGGATTGATTTTCATATATTGAAAAGGGTTTGCATTCTTGGGATAAACTGCACTTGGTCATGGTATATAATCCTTTATTATGTTGAATTCAGTTTACTAGTATTTTGTTGAGGATTTTAATGCCCATATTAACTATGGGTCTTGGTCTGCTGTTTTCTTGTGATATATTTATCTGGTTGTGGTATCACGGTAACACTGGCCTTATAGAATGAGTTAGGAAATGTTCCCTCATCTATTTTTTGTAAAAGTTTTTGAAGGATGGGTGTTAATTCATGAAGCATTTGGTAGAATTCACCATGAAGCCATCTCAGCCTGGGTTTTTCTTTGTGGGAAGTTTTTCTTTTACTTACTAATATAACCTTTTGTTTTAGGTCTATCCAGATTTTCTATTTGTTCTTGATTCACTTTTGACAGGTTGTATCTCTCTAAGAATCTAATCTGCCCATTTCATCTAGGTCATTTAATTTGTTGGTATACAGCTGTTTGTAGTATTCCTTGGTACTCCATAGTAGTGTACTCAAAAGTAACAACCCCTCTTCCATTCCCAATTTTAATAATTTGAGTCCTCTCCCTTTTTTTAATTGGTTATTGTAGAAAAGCTCTGCCAATTTTGATCTTCCCAAAGAAATGACTTTTGCTTTTGTTGGTTTTTCACCTTTATTTTCTATTCCCAATTTCATTTGTTTCCTCTTTAGTCTTTATGATTTCCTTCCTTCTACTTGCTTTGGGTTTACTTTCTCTTTTTTTCCTAGATTTTTAAGGTTAAGGCTAAGTTACTGATTTATGATCTTTCTTCTCTTTAAATACAGATGTGTACAGATATAAATTTCTCTTTGAACACTCCTTTAACTGCATCCCTAAGTTTTGGTATGCTGTGTTTTCATTTTCAATCATCTCAAAATATTCTCTAGTTTCCCTTTGAACCACTGCTTATTTTGCCATGTGTTGCTTAATCTCCACATACCTGTGAATTTTCCAAACTGCTTTCTGTTACTGATACCTAGTTTCATTCCACTGTGGTTAAAGAACATATATGTTGATATGGCTCAGTGCCTTTAAATTTATTGAAGCTTGTTTTCTGTCCTAGATATGATTTAACCTGGAAGTGTTCCATGTGCCCCTGAGAAGAATGTGTATTCTGCTGTAGCTGGGTAGAGCGTTCTATAGTTGTATGTTAGAGCTGGTGGGTCTGCAGTGTTGTTCAAGTCTTCTACTGCCTTGTTGATCCATCTATAATGAAAGCAGAGTACTGAAGTCTCCAACTATTACTGTTGAATTGTCTATTTTCCCCTTCAATTCTGTCAGTTTTTTCTCCATTCGGGGGCTCTGCTGTTAGTGGCATTTGTTTGTAATTGCTATGTTTCCCTGAGGCGCTGATGCTTTTGTCATTATAAAATGTCCTTGTCTGTCTCTAGTATCAATTTTTGTGTTAAAACTTATTCTGTCTGATATTAGCATAGCCGCTCCAGTTGTCTTTTAGGAACTGTCTGCATGAAGTATCTTTTTCTTCAGTCCTTTTACTCTCACACTGTGTCTTTGAATCTAAAGTGTTGTCTCTTTGGACAACACATAGTCATATCATATTTTGTCATACTTTCTGCCAACTCTGCTTTTTTACTACATTTAATGGAATTACCAATAAGGTAGGACTTATGTGTGACACTTTGCTATTTTTCTCTGTGTCTTACATGGTTTTTTTGTGGTTTTTTTTTTTTTTTTTTTTGGTTGTTGTTGCTCTTCTATTCCACCACTGCTGCCTTCTTTTGTGTTAAAAAGATATTTTCTAGTACACCATTTTAATTCCCTAGTTTCTTTTACTATGTGTTTTTGTGTTTTACTAAATGTTTTTAAGTCTTTCTTCAAGTGGTTTCCCTGGGAAACACAATTAACGTCTAAAAACAATCAGATTAATACCAACTTTGCTCCAATATATCTGTTCCCTCCTCCCCTGTCTGTACTATTAACGTAATACAAATTACACCTTTATATATTATAAGCCCATCAATACAGTTTTATAATTATTTCTTTATATAGTCTTCTCTCAAATCAGACAGCAGGTAAAAAGAATTACAGAAAAAAATAATTTGTACTGTCTTATATTCACTCATGTATCTACCTTTACCCCATGCTCTTTATTTCCTCATGTGGTTCAAGTTAGTCTCATGTCCTTTCCTTTCAGCACAACAGATTCTTTTTAGTATTTCTTTTAGGGAAAATCTGCTAACAATAAATTCCCTATTTTTATTTAACTTGGAATGTCTTAATTTCTCCTTTGTTTCTGAAAGACAATTCTGCTAGATATAGAATTATTGATTGACACTCTTTTTCTTTCAAGACTCTGAATACATCATCCCACTGACTTCCAGGCTCCATCATTTTCTGATGAAATGTCAGCTGTTAACCTTACTGAAGATCCGTTGTACGAGATGAGTCACATTTCTCTGCTGCTTCAAAATTTTCTCTGTGTCTTTCATCAATTTGCCTATAATGTCTCTAGTATGGCTCTCTTTGATCTTTATCCTACTTGGAGTTTGTTGGGCTTCTCAGATGTGCAGGTTAATGTTTTTTTGTCAAATCTGGGGGAGTTTCAAACACTTTTTCTTCAAATATTCCTTCTGCTCCTTTTTCTCTCTCCTTGCCTTCTGGGACTCCTATCATGTGTATGTTGGTTCCACAGGTCTCTGAGGCTCTGTTCAGTTTTCTTTATTCTTTTTTAGTTTTCATACCTCTGAATGGATGTCAAACTGATCTATCGTCAAGTCCCTGGTTTATTCTCTTGCCAGTTGAAATCTGCTGTTCAGCCCTAAATTTTTCATTTCAGTTATACTTTTCAACTCCAGGATTTCTGCTTATCATTTCTATCCCTTTGACATTATCTATTTGTTGAGACATTTTTCTCATACTTTCCTTTCAACCCTTTAGACATGGTTTCTTCTAATTCTTTGAACATATTTTTAGTCACTAATTTAAAGTCATTGTCTAGTAAGTCCAATGTCTGGGATCAGTGAGGTACTGTTTCTATTACATGCATTTTTTCCTGTGTATAGGACACACTTTCTGATTTCTTTGCTTGACCTGCAATTTTTGTCCAAAACTGGACATTCTAATTGATATGTATCAACTTCGGAAATAATATACCAATGTTGTTGCTGTTTGTTTAATGATTTTCCTGGACTAATTCTACAAAGTCTGTATTCTCTCTCATGTGTGGCCACTGAACTCTTTGTTCAGTTAGATCAGTGGTCAGCTAATGACATTTCCTTACATCTCATGAACTGATAAGGGCTCTAGCCTTTGTTGAGGCTCTCTGTGCTCGCTGTGGCACACCTTCAGCAAAGCAGTTTACAACTTGGCCTTATCCTTCATTTCCTGCTTGCACAGAGTCTCAAGGTCAGCCAGAGGTGAGAACCTGGGGTCTCCTCAGTTCTTTCTTGGGCTCGTGCACAACTGTGCAAGTGCATGTGGTCTTACACATATCCATGAATACATCCAAACTTTTCAAAAGGCCCCTACTGATATCTCACTCTTCCTTTAAAGTTTTTTGTCAGCCTCTTATGAGCTACAACTAGGAATGCCACCTCAGGGAGCTGCAATGTTAAACAAATACCACCAATAATTTCAACAAATGCCCTATGGGTAGAGTTTTTCTCAAAGAACAAGGCAACAGTCAGGTCAAATAAAGATAGGCCCTGATTATGGAGCTTTTCAGCAAGCTGGTCAAATAGTGACAATTCTCTGAAGATGGGGCTTTGGGGGGGTTCCAAAGCCATTACAACCCTACCAGTGGCTACTTAGCTGTTGGTTTTCATAGTTACTGTAGTTGTGGGACTGTTAGTCTTCAAAGCCATCACAGAGCTTGGTAGTGGGGGATGAAACTGGGGACCATATACATGGCTCACTGTTCTGAGAGTCAGCTGTTTTTCTTGAATAACAATTTTCAGATTGATGTAGGACTTTTATTTCTAGAATTCTGAAAAAGTTGATTTTGACAGTTTTTGCCAGTGTTCTCACTGTTTTTATAGAGGAACAGATTTTTTAAAGTCCTTACTCTGTCATTCTAAAAACAGAAACCCTACCTGGGTTCTTAAACCTACTTCTCAAACCTATATTTCCACACACTGTATCAATATATTCCATATCAAAAATGTATTTCCACAACAATCACTTATTTATCCATTTTCACCCCCTACTGTTGAACTTTTGGTTTGCTTCCAGTTTTTTACAATTAAAAAGAAAGCCAATCTGAACAGCCTTAAAACTAAATCTCTGAGTTTATTCTTAGTATCTCCTTAGGATATGTACATCATAAAGGCTTGTAATATATAATGTCCAAAAGCCCTCCAGGGATTATGGATGTATGAACTATACTTCACCAAAGGGCACTGTGTGAGAACACCCAAATGCTTTACTAGGCTTTCATGCCACTTGGTTTTTTTACTGCATTTGAGAGCTGTTTATAAGCCCCTTTCTTAAACCCTCTCTTCTGTTGCAGTATGACATAACTTAAATGGCTTCTTCTCCCTTCTTTTCTGACTACTCGCTTCCTGTCCCCAAAATTCAATTTTGTAAAATTCAGGCCTCAAGCCTCCTCAGGTCTTTACAGCCCTTTAGTTCAGGGTAGTGATAGCACTCAAAAATTTCAGCTTCCAACACTATCTATGACTCTAAACTATGTAATCTCAACACTGATAACTTTCTTGCACATGCTTCATATTGTTTCAACTCTTCATTGGGACAAAACTCCACTTAGATGTTTTACCATCAAATTCAGCAAGTATCAAATACATCAATCTTCCCTAAAACTGAGAAGCTAAATGAGCCAAAAATGGGGTTGCACAAAAAGTGTATATGTAAAAGACAGTTTAGAATACTACAAAGGATTAAATTGAAAAATATCTATGTAAAAGTGTAGAAAAACAGCAATTTTTCAAGAATTAGTCCCCAGGGGACAAACTAAAAGTTTAAGTCAAATAAGAAAGAGGAAAATGGCAGAGCCAAGATCCAGATGGCCTAAATCACGAATCCAAATTCAATGAGAAAGTAAGAATTGGAAACTGGGTGGTCAGCCAACATAATGCATAAGGGAAAAGCCTCAGTAGTCAGAATGTACTAGTAGATTTCCTAAGAAAATATAATATCACTTTTGCTGCTCTTTCCCAGCCACCAGCTGCTCACCACATGGTTCTAGCAATAATAATGGCCTCCTTCTCCCATCAGTTCACAAAGGCATGTGATGAAGGCAACACTTTCTATTCCCTTCCCCTCCTCCCCTCCCTGGACCTAGAATGAAGCACCTCCAAGCCAAGGCCTACTACAGTCCACAAACAAGAGAGCAGGTATTACAGCAAAGCAAGAGAGCAGCTGTGGCCAGAGGGAACCCAATCTCCTAATCATCATACAAACTTCCCAAAGACTACAGTTACTGTCAGCTAAATTGCCGCATTTTCTGGTATACCACTGCCTAAAATATGACACTGGGATACAGAAGGCATGGCTCTGTGATAAAGATCATTTGGAATTAACAAGAGAGGTTTTTGCAAAGTTAAGTTTACTCAAGTCAATTAAACTCACCCTCCTAATAAAAGCAATAATGAATGCAACTAACGATGATAGTAACAAAGAACCATTTGGAAAATAATATTCAGAAGAGGTTTTTAAAATATTAATCAAAATGCTAATAATGGTGGGGGAAAATCAAAAGAATGGTTGTAGGCAGGGAAGAGGCAGGGATTTCATGCAAAGGAACATGAGGGTTCGTCCTGGTTACATCTGTATCTTGAGTGTGGTTTAAGCTGCACAGGTGTGTGTATTTGCTGGAACTCACGGAACATTTAAGATCTGTGTACTTCACAGAGTATGAATTTTATACCAAAAGAGAAAAGGAAAAATATAAACAAATATTAACAATATGCATGCTGAAGTTTTTAGGGGAAGTCTCCTCATGTCTACAACTCACTTTGAAACACATTTTTAAAAGACGAATTGATAAGAGGATGGATAATTACATGACATAGCAAATATAGTAAAATTATTAATTATTTAGAATCTAGCAGCAAGCATATGCTTGTTCACTGCAAAACTCAACTTTACTTGAGGTTTGAAAATTTCATAATAAAATATGGACAAAAAATTGCTACATGGAGCCAGAATTCTTTTACTGGTTTTCGATTTATGTTCTTACCAATGCAATGCCAAGACAGAATGAACATGAAAAAGAATTAAGCATGTTGTAAAAATATAGAGCTCTTTTTAAAAAATAAACAGAACAAAATCATATCAGGTTGATAAGGAGTACACTTTTGAATTACTTTAGTTTATCAAAGATATTTTGTTGTTTGACCATTTTGTAGTTAACTCTGGTCAATGAACTGATAAGGTGAAAAGCACCAGAGGTTCCCCACATCTTTTCATGTACATAAGATTCAATTTTGATTTCTAGTAGCTTTCTTTTCAGACCCAGACCAAACATGAATATCAAGTAGGGAGATAACTATAAAGTTGTACAAACCTAAAATAATTCTTATAATCCCACTTATCATAATCACATCATGCACATTTGAAGAGTCTTAAAGATTTCAATAATTACTTCTCTCTTGACTACTCCAGTGGGTCATGTTACAATATGTGTTGTCCTTACACAGCTGGACACTCCATCATTTTCTGACTCTTCCCATATGCTCATACTCCCTCTAACCCATTCAGCAAATCTTGATGGCTCCACCATCAAAACATACCCAGAATCTGAACATTTCCCACTACTTCCCCCTCTCGCTCCATTACAGAAAAAGCCTCCTAATACTTCTGCCCTGCACCTCTTCAGTCTATTCTCAACACAAGAGCCAGAGTAATTCTGTGGAAGTTTAACTCAGATCATGTCTCTCCACCGCTCAGGACTGTCCAAAGGCTCCCATCTCACTCAAAGTCAAAGTTCAAGTCCTTCACAATAGCCTGCAAGGCCCTGTATAATTCGGGCCCTCTGACCCTCTTTCCCACTCACACAGACCTTTCTGCTCTTCCTCAAACATGCCAAACATCTTTCTGCCTCAGAACCTCTGAAGCCCCTGTGTCTGCTGCCTAGAATGCTCTTCCCCAAGACATCCACATGGCATTTTATCTCACCTTTGTCAGGTCTCTCCTTAAATGACATCTTCTCCGTGAGGCAGCAGATGAGTTCTTTAAACTCTACTCTACCCAACCTACTGCATTCTCTCTCTCTTTTTTTGCCAAATTTTTCTCCATAATGTATTTTACCATCTAATACACTATATGTTTTACTTATTTACACTGTTTATTGTCTGTCACCTCCCACTAGAAGGAAAGCTCCACAGAACATGTATTTGTGTCCATTTATCATTACTGTATCGCTGGTAGCTAAAATAGCACCTGTCGCGGAATGAGCACTCAATAAATACTTGCTGACTGAATGGATGGATGATTGGACTCTCCACCTATGCATAGGTTACCTGGTGGTGGTGGTCTTCCCCTCCATCTTCTGACTGTTCCAGATTTTCACTGTGCCATCATTTGAACATGTGGCAAAAAGTGAATGTTCGTCAGAGACTCTAATGCGGTTCACAGCAGATTTGTGTTCATGAAGATGTGCAACTAGTAGCCCCTTAGGCCGCCACCCTAAGGAAAAGCAAAGGAGTGTGTCTTAAGTTGCAGTTTACAAACACAATCTTTCCTTCACCCCCAGCTACAAGCACTAACAGCCAACAGGAGAACAATCATAAGAACTAAACAAAGGGTCCCAACAGCTAGCCAATTCAGAGTGCCCTACTGGACTATGACAGATACTATCGCCTATGGAGAAAGACACCCATGTTCACATAGCCTTAGAAAGACTGCACTGGGCCCTTCTCCAGTGTCTGAGAAGGCACAATAGTCACCTGCTACCCGGAAAAACCCTGACTACTTGTTTAATAGCAAGAGGTAATGACTACCCTGACCTAGAGAAATCAGGCACTAGGGAGGCAGCCCAGTCCTGAAAGCCTCAAACACCCACCACACCCTCATGTGTGACCTTGGGGTACTTATTTAAACTCTGTGAGCTTCAATTTACTCAAACGTAAAATGAGGGGGAAATTACTTAACCCAAAGGATGACTGTATTGGTAAATGAGATATAAAGAGTCTAACACTGTCCCAGGGCCACAGTAAACACCCAAATGTTGATTTATTTCTTCCCTACCTGCAATCATTTATTCTGTGATATCAACAGGTTGGTATAAACAGTACTATAAATTATAGCCTCAGAATGCCCAAGGATTTTCTAGTACTTTCTTTATGACATCTATACACTTCTGTTTATGTATATTCTTTTTGTGTATAATTAATTTCCTCTAATAAATTATAAATTCCCTGAGGCCAGAGAACTGACTATGTCTTATTCATTCTGAATCATTCACAATAACTAGCATAGGTCTTTGCATATAACAATCTTCAATGTTTGATAAATAAACTTTTATATTAGGCATAACATTTAATAATATTTAATATTAATCAATTTTAAAATAAAACAAAACAGAAAGCTATGCTGAAGATTATACTGTATTGGGAGCAGCACTGTGCCTAATTAAGTAATAATAAAGTCATTTTAAAATCAACTTATTTCTTTTACTAAGAAACAAAAATGAAACCAAGACCATTGCCAAACCTGGCATACTCAATGATAGAAAAATGTTTCCCCTTGGATCTCTAGCTCAAATGTGTGGAAAGAACAGCTGAATGCGATTTCTAAGGAGGATATGCTGAATTTGAGAATAATCAAAAACACTTTGCCATGAAGTCTAGATAATCTAGCAGGCTAGGTTGAACATTTCCCCCTAGAGAAAATCAATTTCACACAACCACTCAAGTGTGGAAAGAAAAAATCAGAAGCCCAACAGTCACTGCACATTTCCTGAACCACAAAATCTGACACCTTTTCTGGGATTACTGAATAAAATGTATAGCTCCACTTTAAAATGCCTCTTATAAAGACAGATTCTATCATAAAATAGTGTGTGGTCAACTTTTTTTGTTTTTAAAGCAGGGCTGGTAAATCATATTGAACTATATTACAGAAACAACTTAAACATTCCAGGATATTTATTTTTATAAAAAAAAATTTATGTGACTAAAGATGCCACTTACCACTTAATAATATTTCTAAAATCTTTAAACCATTGCTCTCCACCAGAATTTCCCCTCAGTTCACAATGGAAGCCCGTGGGGATTCACATGACTTTTCAGTCTCTACACATAAGCACACTATACATTTCTTCTCAGTTTTCAAGCTACATTTTTATTATTAAAATCTATACAGAAACTCATTAAAAATGTTTTTAAAAATCTGCCAATCCAATATCAAAGACTAGCTCTACCATATAACACTAGGCATGTCTGTTAACACAGTGAGATACAATTTTCATCTGAAATATCTCTAAGTTTCTTCTAAATCTTCTCAGAATACAGAAGTGCTTTCCCCAAAATCTTAATGTTGATGATTGCTGAGTGATGGTTATAGGTGACTTTGTTTTCTTTCTAAAGCACCCATTATTTTCTAAATGTTTTTACCTTTTTGTTTAAATAAAATTAATATTAAACCCTTCAGAAATATAAAGCCAGAATTTACTCTAAGAAGCCTGACATTCAATGAGAAAGTGGCATGACACTAAGCAGGTAGGTAAAACCTAGTACTCTAAATGGGGAACATGGACCACAGACAGGACAAAACAGTAGGTTAGTGGCCTAAAAGGCACTGCCACAGCTAAGAAGATCCAAATTTCACAAATAATGACTTGGGATTTCTCACTTATTGGTTCTTCGTGTGGGCTTTCAAAGTGACAGTTTTGTTCCCACTTCCTTTGCCTTGTAACTGATTATCAGTTTCTTCCATCAGATTCCAGGCTCTGGCACCTGGGCTGGAATACAACTACCTATCAATGGCACATTTACCAGGTGGTGGCGGTTTACTCTCCCACTCAGCATTTTCCATCATCTGCTTAGCTATCCTCTCGGCATTACACTGCTCCCGTTTCTGTTGTATGAGTTGCTGAAGCTCAGTTTTACACGTTGTGATCCGAATCTGGTAGGTGGACGGTAAAATTGTACTACTTAAAACCTGTATTGTTGGTTTTCTATTTTGGACGTTTGTCACTTCTGGAACCTGCAAAACAAAAAGAATATACATATTTGTGTCACAAGCAAAGTGTATTTGATGATAAAAATGCACCCATGTTCTCTCTATTCATTACACCAGCCTTCTGTCCTTATTAATGTACCAATTTTTAAATCCATTTAAATACAAGGACATTTTTTTCAATGAAAGTCTAGTTTAAATGCAGTTTAACCACAAGTTCCAGGACTCTATATTTTAAAAAAATTATCAGTGTAGCAATAATGTTAAACAAAAATCCTCATTAATTTAACTGAAGAGAATTTTAATTTATCAGTTGGTTCAATTCATATTTTTCAATTAAAATATAATTGGCTAGGGAAGAGTTACCTCAAATTACAAACTTACTTCAAATATATCAAAATCATGATGACATTTCTCACACAGAGCAAACTTGGGCCTTTTCTTCCCAGAAGTATTTTTGCTATTTTACAGATATAATTATGTTATATTAGAAGAAGAATAAGATTTTAAAGGTTCACTGCAGCCTAATTAGAATAACAGTTTATAATGACATCTTCAACCCACAGTTTCAGACCACTTTATTGGTGAGTACTCTAAAACGAGACCTTTTTGGTGCTTTCAATACTAGACCTCCCCTTAGCTATAAAGTTAAAGATAAACCTCTCTTAGAAAGAAACAGATCCTCCCTAAAGGAGAAGTCACTGTATTGATTTTTCCAGTACAGTACACAGCCTTTAAACATCCAAAACAGTAGAATGGGATCCAAAGACAAAAGGTGCTCTACTGCCTGGATGATGATACCTGTGGAGAAGTCGACAAAGGGGCACAAATGCCAGCAGAGGACTCGGAACGAGGCGGCTTCCCAGCCTGAATCATCTCCTGGTCACTCCCTTTAGGTAGGGCCTGTGGGATGCTTGGTGGTTCCAGTGACCCAAACATGCTTTTCCACTCTTCATTTACATTTGAGTCTTGTTTTACATGTTTTCTAGCTATGAAAAAAGATTCAGAATAATCTACAACAAATATGTGCTTTTATTGCTCTTTGTGTGGGGAGGGGGACAGCAATGGACTTCATGTGCTATTTGTTCTTTATGACGGCCAATTTATTTATATTTACATATAAACTTGTTAGCTCTCATTTCATCTCTGGGGCAGATGGACAGATGCACTCTTTCAACAGTGTTAATAATTAGACCTAATTGCTTCCTAGTTTCCCAAGGCTAGCTCAATTTCAACTAACCACTTTATCTGAAGAACCAACAACAAAAACAACTTTTTCAAATGTCACTGACCACACTGCTAAATATGACCTCTCTATATCCAGTATCAGTTACATGGGGGGAAAAAAAGAATAAAAAGTCAATTGCAATACGGTCACCTCCTGACTACAGATAGATGAGAAACGCTTTTTTCAAAAACTCTGATTATAAAAAGTACACTAAGTAACAAAGTTTTGGCATTCCAATATGTAGCATGAATTGCTCCCATAACTTTGTAAACCTCATAAACTATAAAGTTGAATGATATATTACTATATTATTTTGCAAAAATTAAATAATACATACTGTTTCACAACTTGCTTTTTCTCCTAATTAATTAATACAGCTGAACATTTAACCATTCTCCTATTAATGGACATTTCAATTATTTCCTTTTTCACTGAGAACATTCTTATACATATTTCTTCACATGTCTGTCAGCGTTTCTATGAGAAATTTCCAATGGTGAGTCAAATAGTAAAAAAAAAAAGAATATGTTCAATTTATAATCTCACCAACAGTGAGTGAAAATGCCCATTTCCCTGCCCCCTTGCTAACACAGGCATCATCAGTCTTTGCTAATCACATAGGCAGAGAATGGCATCTCATTTCTATTTGCATTCATTTAATTGTTGACCTTTCAAACATGTGTATTTCTATTCTTCTATCACTTGTACGTTCAAATCCTTCCCTATTTTTCTTTCGGATGCTTGCAGTTTTTCTTATTAACCTGTATGAATACTTTACATTTTATGGCTGCAAACCATTAATAATTAAGTTGCAAATACTTTATTCCAAGTTCAGCAGTTAGAAGTTTTTTTAAATGTAATTGGTCAGCTGCCCTCAAAATCTGATACTGGAATAGAGGGATCTTAAAATAGAGGGATCCATGTGCTTGGAAGTGAGTGTATCTCCAAAAAGGGTTAAAGGAAGAATGCGTGAGATCTTAAAACCCTCACACAGAGTCAATGTCTCTGTCACAAAAGCCGACAGTTTTAAATCTCAAGACTTCAAATGGTGAAGGTGTCTCTAGTCTCTCCTTTGCAAGACTATTCTTTTCAATTCACTGGGCGTTACCTACTAGCGACAAGCTAGGAAACTTTACCTCATTTCATATAGACTATTGGCCTTGGGTTGGTGTTTAAAGGACTAAAAAACAGAATTTCACCTTCAATCATATACTTCCACAGAAGCAAGAGGAGGGCTTTGGAGTCAGGCTTTGGTTTGAATTCTGACTCTGACACATACAGACCTGTGAATTTGGAAGGTTATTTAATTTCTTAACTGTTAGTCCACTTCTCCACTTTTCCTCCCCCAAATCTTCCTACTATGTAATGGAGTCACTCACTCACTATATTTGAAAGTTCTATATCTGGGAAATGTGACTTTTTAGTTTTACTACTAATCAGCTAAAACTAGCCTTATGAAATAACTAATAATAACAAGCTAAACATACACACACATAAATGTACTAACCTCGCTTGTCATCTGGTTCCTGTTTGGTTTTAACAAGATCAACTTGTCTCCCAGTTATGCCTAAGGCTGCCAGGTCAATTACACCTTTCTGACTACTATCATGGAGATGGCTCTGGTCCACTATATTGGCCTTTGCTTTGTTAGATTTCATCATGAAGTCTTTCAGTGCCAAGAGTTTGTCTTCCTCTTCCTCCGTCATTCCCTAAAACCAAATGAAACCATATGTCCTAGGGGTTTTTTTTTGCAAGTAATATCAGGCCTCAAAATGACTAACAGCTGAAGGGTCAAACCACTCAGTTTAAACTTTCAGAGTCAATGTAAAATGAAGCAAGCAAAGGCAAGAGAAACAGAAATTTATCAATAAAGAACAACATCTCATAACTCTGATCTCCCAGACACTCTCCCTCTATTGTGGCATCTTCTACCTTGTATCATGATTTATATCTTAACATTCTTTCTAAAAGGCGACATTCAAATATAATTCATCTTTGAAATCTCCAAAGAACTTAATACAGTGCCTGGTAACTAGCAGATCTTTAATATATAACTTTGAATAAAGAAACATTTAGTATCTAAACAAAAATTCTGGAAATATAATATGAAGCAAAAGAAAGCGTATGTACTTCAACTTGGTCCCTAGATGTGTTGAGAATACGCAGTGTGACACTGTTGTGAAGGCACTCTGATATATAAAGCATTCTGCACACCTCAGGGACTGACAGGCAAATGTAAGAAACACACCCACCAGCATTCCAGGGTAACAGAATGACTGGAGTCAGGTTACCTCGGTTCAAGTTCCAGCCCCATTACTTACAATCTGTATGACCCTGGGCAAGCTACCCACTTTCTCTGGACCTCTATTTATCTATAAAATGAGGATAATTACTAGCACCCATCTCATACGGTTATTATCAAATTTTAATAAGTTAATCCACCCAAGACACTTCAAATTGTCTGACAGCTAAAGAATACTAATTTAAATAACAAATTCAATGTGCAACTTAAATATTCTGGTACATGGACAGTTCTGCATTTTCTTAACTTTCCAACCATCCACAGACTCCTCTAGAATGTTTTTATTATGCAAACGAACAAAAATAAAATGACAATTCCCTAAGGCCTCGATATAAAATCCCTCTAAAACTGGAGTTTAAGATAATAGTCACAATCTGCTGGCACAAGAGGACATAAACTCTAGAAAGTCAGAAAGCTAAGAAATTCCTTGTTTCTTAAAATAACATTAAAGTAGTGATACAATAATTATAAGGGATCCTTGACTGAGTATTTTCCAATATTAACCTGAAATTCATTTACTTACACTTCTCCTAAAATTTGCCTAGACAATCTTACAGCTGTGGTAAGAGTTCTACTCTTTTTTTTTTTAGTCTATGTTTCAGCTCACAAGGAGGCTCTGCTTTAGTCCACACAAGGGAAGGCCATCATAAGGCCATAATGAAGGCTGAAGCGGAGAGATACCCCAACCGTGGAGGAGCTCTGAACATATTTTGCAGAGCAAAAGCAGCCAGACACAAAAGTCACATATCGTACGATCCCATTTACATGAAATATCCAAAACAGGCAAATTCATAGAAACACAAAGTAGATTTACTGGTTGCCAGGGGGAGAAGCAAACGCAGAAATGACAACTAACCGGAATGGGGTTTCTTTTTAGGCTGATGAAAATGCTCTGGAATTAGACAGTGGTGATGGTTTCACAACTTTGTGAATACACTAAAAACCAGTGAATTGTACACTTTCAAAGAGTGAATTTTATCGTGTGTGAATTATATCTCTATAAAAAATGTTAGAAGTGCACCATCAAAAAAAGAAAAAACCCTGACAAGTACAATTACAAGAAAGGAAAACTGAAGGACAAGTCATTCATGAGTCTAAATAAAAAAAATTAAATAAAAATAAGTATCAGCAAACGAAATCGACTGCAAAAAAACATTTTGCATAATATTTATATTACTTTATATTATTGAGTTTATTATTTTTATGTATTTTACAATAAGTGTATTTAAATATAAATATAATATGCTTAAGTTGTGATTAGTCAAAAAATCTAGGTGTAAAAGGTTGATATGACATAGGAAAATCAGTATAGTTAACCACATTAACAATATAAAAAAAAAACATGCAATGATCTCAATAAAGACATTTGATAAAATTTAACATTCTTCCACAATAATCCTCTTAGCAAGCCAGAAATAGAAGAGAATTTCCTTAATCTAATAAAAAGATTGTACCAAAAAAACTATTAACAAACATCACACTAAATAGTATAATGTTGAGAATTTTCCCACTGAGATGAGAAATAAGACAAGAATGCCCACTATCACAAATTCCATTTACACTACACTGAAGATCCTCCTCATTTAAATAAGGCAAGGAAAACAAAAGGATTCACATAGGGGAAAAATGAGTAATATTGTTACTACTATTCACACATGGTAGGACTGTGAATGTACAAACTCAAAAGAAGCACATAAGCAAGTTATTAGAATTGCTAAGTCAGACAAGGTTGCTGGATACAAGATCAGTGAACAAATTTTTTCTATATACCAGCTGCAAAAACAATTTTTTAATATACCAATTATAATAGCATTAAAAGTCAAATACCCAAAATATTTATAATTAAAGATGCATAAAGCTCTACAAAGTAAACCATAAAACATTATTGTGATATATTAAAGATCTAATTAAATGAAGACACGTACCATGTTCATGGACTGGAAGACTCACTGTCAAGATCTGATTCTCTCCTATAGGTTCCAATGCAATCTCAATCAACATACCAACAATTTTTTTTTATTGAAGTGACAAGATGAAATATTTGGACACATCATTTGGAAAATGTATATGGAAATGCAAAGGACAAAGGACAGCCAAGACAATCTTGAAAAAGCAAAACAAGCTGGGAGATTCTGCTCTAACCAAAGGTCAAGCCCAGCAAAGTGCAATGCTAATGTGAGTCCATTAACATGCCCTCAGACTTCTGCTTCCGGCCATGATGTATAACAGGGACAAGATTTACCCTCCCATTTTAAACAACTTTAAAACCAGAGAAAAAAATATGAAACACTTTCAGACACTAGAAAACAGGAAGCACATGGCTGTGATTCCCCAAGTTAAAGGTGAGTCCTATGACTGTCCCAGCTTACTCTGTGAAGAGTTTCCAGGCCATGGAACTCAAACAGGATTCAATAAAGCCACGTTCAAGAGACAAATCAGAGTTCCAGGAAGCCAAAAGACTAAATGTGTGGGGCAGAGACCTGGAGAAGGGGGACGTGGCACAGAGCAAGAGCTATGGTCAGGGCTCCTCCAGCCTTCCACTGAGTGCTGAACTACATGTGTGTGAACAGGATCACCTGGGACCAGAGAAAGGCAACCAGAAAGCAGTAAGCCAAACAATCCCAGAGCTCACACAGGGCTGGAGATCACTCATGTTCCTACCAGCCAGAGATGAGAGACCTCACCAGACAGAGCATCATGTCTTCACAAGTCCTTAGCAGTCAAGCTAAATTGGCCACTGACCCAAGGTTGCTCTGGATCTGCCCTAACAAAGCTCAATAACAAGGCTTAACAGGATCAAACCAATTCCAAGTAACTTTAACTGTAGAACAAATCTAACACTATACAGCCATCCACAGGATCCCTGTGGATAACAAAATACACAGATGCTCAAGTCCCTTATACAAAATGGCAGCGTAGTATTTGCATGGAACCTACACACATCCTCCTATATACTTTAAATCATCTCTAGATAATTTACAATACCTAAAACAATGTAAGTGCTATGTAAACAGTTGTAAATACAACTATGTAAATAGTTACCAGCATGAGGCAAATTCAAGTTTTGCTTTTTGGAACTTTCTGGAGTTGTTTTTTTTTTTTTTCATATTTTCGATCCACAGTTGGTTGAATTCATGGATGTGGAACACATGGATATAGAAGGCCAACTGTATAAAGGGATTCAGCACCCAACAGCATAAAAGTCACAATCAACAGAGAATGCAAAATGGATGGCCAGGAGTCAGAGGTTAGAGGAAAACTTACATTTTATTATACATTTTATTATACTTACATTTTATTATATATCTTCTTATATACCTTTTCAATTTTACACCTTGTATCTATACTACCCAGTCAAAAAAATTTTTAATTAAAAATATTTAAAAGTTTAAAATGTCAAGTATTTGTCATTTTTTAAAGTAAAGAGTGAAATCATTTTGTACTCTGTATTAGTGTCTGATTTAATAAATAAGAAAAAAAAACCAGGGAGCTCTCACAGATGAGATCAATCTAAAACAGCCCTGCCATTTGTCATCTCCAGATGGTAAGACCTATTGAAAATCTGGAGTATAGGCAGATTCCAACTCCCACATGTTCCAAAAGTGTTCTTTAAGTCTATTATCTGGTGCTCTGAACATACCACAGAAACAATGCTAGGCTGCTCTGGAAAGGCCTATTTTACTCACATTGTATCTCAAGTGTCCTCAAGTGGTCCTACACTAAAGAGCACTGCAGAAGCCCAAGTAAAAAAAAATTCTGCAGGAGGTTTCAGAATTCCCACTTGCGGAGGCTAAAAACATGTCTCTTCCCTCTGTATCCCTGACTTTAGGAAAAGGATTCAATTCCTACTTCCAAAGCGCCCCCTGGCTCCAAGCCTCTTCTAGTAATCCCAAGAAACTCGGTAGTGCAGGGACCAAAAAGAAGGAAAGGCAGAGAAAGGGCTCGCAAAGGACTGGAAGAGGTGAGCCGCCCAACGACTTCTTCCTAAGTCCACATAAAACTCAAGCAAGCCTTCCAGCTTTAGCTCCCTGTCCTCTGTTTATTCTGAGAGGCAAGATGGCACAGTGGGGGACATGTGGAGTAAAGACAGGTTCAGGTTCCAATGTTAGCTTTGAAACTTACTGAACTGTGTGCACACAGGAAGTTAATTAACTAGGCTTGCTGAGCCTCAGTGTTCTTATCTAATAAAATGGTGCTAACTATCGTTCAAGCTTATTTCAAGGACAGTCACACAATATAGAAGGTATAGACTCACTGTATGTCCTCAAACAACGGAAGCCAGTGTTGCGCTGTTACTTCTGAGGACCTCAGATACTCTGGCCTGCTGTTCCTTCCACCAGCAGCAACTACACCTTAATAAAGAGTATTCCTGCCCCTGAGGAGTCTCCTAAGATTATTATTCACAGAAACAACATAAAACAGGGAATTCCATATTCCCCTTTTCCACTCATACAAATGAGAGATGAATGAATACATCAAGCACTGACACGTAGAGGAATACAAGTCAGTGGGTTTAGTGATTTCATCATGGCACCAGTGATGGGGGCTGGCACCAAGGCAGCAGCAATGGTGGGAGGGTTTGAGAGAAGAGCAGTAGGAAGCAGGAAGTAGAAAGGCTATAGAAATTGTCCTGTCCCTCTCCCTCCTTTTACCCATGGCAATGGAAAACTGACACCTGCAGCAAGGTGAAAAGCAAGTATTAGGAACTGCAATGGCTCCCTGAAGTAACTAATGACTTACAAAGAAGAGAAAACTTCAGTATAGAAGCTTTCAACTTAATATATAGGATTTGCAGGAGAGAGAATAATACAAAGAATCGCACCACCCAAGCTCAAAGAAACATCTAAATTGGAGTGGTTTTTACTGCATGCTGAAATCTTGTTAAGGATTACTTACTCAGGAGAAACAACTGAAAAATGTGATTCAATACCCAATTTTCCATAAACTGGAAAATACATCTAATGTACAAGCCAATGTCAAAAGAAAACTCAAAGAAAAAGCTCTCTGGCAATTCAAGTCACATCAAAGGGAAGTCCTCTGAAATACAGGAAATAGAACCACTGGCCTAGAAGGGACATTCAGAGGCAGCTCTAGTTTCCAGATAAACTTAGACCTAAAAGAACCAAGACGGTTATTGACCAGCCTCCCACAGAAGCCTATTCCAACATTCAATCACCCAAACCAATGTCTGGGCATCAAACAGCGCTGTACATTCAGTGACAAGTACAATACATGAAAGGATTTACAGCCCAAAGCTGACCAATTCTCTCTCTGCGATGGAAGTATTTTCTCATCTTCTTTTCTCTTAGACAAGACAATGACTGATACTCATTCTCTTAAGCAAGACGTCCTGCAGACTTAAGGACAGTCAGGTGTCCCTCAGTATTCACTTTAAGTCTCAAAGAACATTTATTCAGAAACCATAGCCTTTATTTCTAACCAGTTTCACTCCTACCTTGTCTTCTCCAGGATCTACACATCCCTCCTAAAACAGGATGCTGAATCTAGATTTAATATTTCTAAAGAGGACTTACTAATGCCAAGCATAATAAAAAGATTATTTCCTAATTCTAACGAGATTTGTTAAAAGGATCCAAATTCACAGACTTTTAAGATACAGCAGTAAACTGCTGGTTTATTCAATCTAAGACGCATTACAAACCCCAGTTATTTTAGCTGTTTGCACATAGTGAAGACTCTCTAAATTCGAATTGAAATAAACCAGGATTTTTCTGCATTGCATCTGTGTTTTGTAATGTTCCTTTTAACTGAATTTCATTATATTTTTGATGAAATATGAAATGCAATCAAGAATATTACTTAAATCTAAGGTTATACCTACTCTTTCCCTCATTTACATAGCCAGTAATCACAAAAAACTTACTAGGTCTCTCATGATTCCTTTATTTAGCTCAATCCAATGCCTTATCATCATTATAATATGTCTTAGATACCAAAGCAAATGCATATTTGCCAGATTTATTTACTCATTTGTTATGATACAACTTAATCAAAATATTTTTAAATATTTTTAAGAGTGACATGTATACCTCAATGTTTTTATAAATTTTGCATTTAAATGTTAAGATTTCAGAAAGATGATACAACCTGTGAGAGCAATTTCTTCAGAAGCTGTGCTATGGCAGGGTCCTCAGGTGGAGGGCAGTCAGGAAGAGACCCATTTCGTTTCTTCTGACGCATGTGAAGATGTCTGAACAAGCTAGTAATATCTTTAGACCTCAAAGCATAATCAAATATAGAACGACTTACTGGCTCTTTTAAAACACTGAGTAGAACAAGTTTTCTTTCAATCTATATTAGAAAAATAAAAAGAATCAGCCAAAGATACAACATAGAGTACATCTGTTTTCAAACTCAATAAATACATAACCTGTGTAAAGTTAACATAGATATTCATTTTCTAAGAAAATGGGAGATATCAATATCTGCAATTTTTGCTTAGAAGAAAAAAGAATACCAGTGACCTTTAGAGAGCTAGGGTATTTCTTCATTCATTGTTAGCATCTGAGTAGACATCTGTGTCTATCATACTTGAATACTACTAATAAATACTCAGACTAGAAAAGTTTAGATCCCAAGTTTTCTAGATCCCAAAATGTCAGATGACTTCCCAGATCTAAAAAGTACCTGCAGTTCACAGGTCAAGTAGCCAAAAGTACTGATCCAGAGAAGATGCTCAACAGCCACAGGGCCACCCTTCAGTCATCAGGTTTTCCCAATAGCTTCAACCACTTCTAAAAAACATTACTCTCTCCACAGAGTTCATAAAATCCCTCCTTTTTTAATCCCCAAGAATATTCTCCTTGCCAATGCACTTACAATAAAAAGGATGAGCATTACTAAACAGTAACCAAGAGGACTTTCTTTAGATATATTTAACTACCTGGTAAGTTGGCCAGTAGAAACCAGCATAAAAAGGTATCTTTTGTCTAATCCAAACTGCAGAAAGGTAAAAATTATGAAGCATATAATCAGTCTCTCAACTCCTGAGCCTGGCCTTTCAAAATATAAAACAATGATAAAAGCAAAAAGTAACAATAATAATAATTTCTGAGAAAACAAAGAGAATGGTGATTTCTAACAAACCACTTATATATCAGATTTATTTTAGTAAGCCACAACTAAAAGTTATTACAAACACATGCAATTTTCAATCCCCGAAACACTTTCTCTTTCTTTCATTATGAGTTTAAGAGCCAAACTTCTAAATACAATATGTAGTCAAAGTAGTAGGAATCTCTAGACCTGATTTCCAAGGAAGCCTTAATAAACTTCAAAAAGTGGGGACATATTTTCTAGCAATATTATCCATCTTTCACGGATATATAAATTTTTCTTGGGATAAAAATTTTAAAATCTACAAACTCTATGAAATAGAGAATGATGATTTCACAAATTGGATTAATCTATTATGAAAAGTAAGGATTGAAGGCAGTCAAAGCCACTTGTTTGCAGAGGATATCCATGGCCATTTTCTCCAACCACAGGGAAGGCACACTGGGCCTTATACAAGTAAGAGAAAGCTAGAGAGGAATGGGAATTTGCAAAAGCAAAATTAGAGTTTTAGTAAAAAAAAATAGGACATTTTAGGATGTTTTAACAGCCAGAATCATCTCTCAACAGTCCATTCAATTTAAATATCTATTTTGATAGTTGGCTGTCCAGCAAAATGAAGGGTATAAACACTGACAAACTGGTAAATAACTGCCTTGTACAAACCAAAGACCCAAAGTTTATCATCAAGTGCTACACTGCTTGGTAAGCGGGGGGAGGGAGGGAGCAAGAGGGGTGGGGTAGTCATTAGATTTAAAAAAAAAAAACAAAAAACAGAACCAGTTAGTGCTCCAAAAACAAACTTCTGAAAAATCCTTTTTCAAATTTATTATAAATGTGGAGTTGGACTGAAATCAGTTGTACTTTTATGACAAAAGCAGGTCCATTAATATACGTTTCTGCTATATTTCACTTAATACCAGATGCTTTACAACACTGCACAAAAGGAAAAAGGATGAACTACCGAGTGCTGCGTTACATACAACGTGATGTACACGTAAGTCTCTTGAACTTCTCTCACCTTCCAAAGTATTTGTTCCATTAACATTAACTAACTTGAAAGGAATGTGAAAATGCTGTAGCCCAATTTAAATCTTTAAAATTTTAAATAAAAATAGGACTCTCTAAACCTTTCTTTAAAGGAGCACAGTTTGGAGGGAAGATTGATTCTAAGTTGGAACATGCATACCTGTATTATTGGTTGAGTAATATATGGGTCAAGGTAAGGCATCAGTTTGCAGTAGACATCAGCTGTGCTTATTTGGTGAGCTACCACTGTGATAAATCCCACAGCACCATAGCGTATCCACAGATTGGGATGACACAGAAAGGGGGCTAAGAGGGAAAAAAAGGTATGGATTAAACGATGTTCATAAACAGTCTCACACTATCAAGATAAACAAATTTTCACCTTATAACACAATTGATAAAGAGATTATACCAAATGTTACTATCAGGTTTCCTTCATATACTCAATTATCCTGGGACTTAAACTGAACCAAGTGAACATACTGCTATTATAATATTTCCTACCATAAATATCAGCAATACCATAGAAGAGTAAAAATAGCTACCTCTTTTCTTAGGATTTAAATTGTTATATTTTTAGTCAGGGCTGAAGATCAGTGGGCATATATACTCATTTACAAGACTAGGTTAAAAACTATTGGAGAGAGACATAAAAAGTCCCAACAGCCCAACAGCATATAGCAAACTATTACTCCCCCACCCAATACCTCCACAAAGTCCAAGGACATACCATTTACAACATAAAGGACAAAGAAACTGAGTTGTTTCTCCTCCAAGCCACAGCTTAAATTAAGGGAATGATTTCGCCTGACTGACATTCTTTTTAATGCAAAGATTTGATGACATCAAATACAGTACTCATAAATTCATTCACAAGGCGTTATGAATGGAAACTAAAAGCCACAAAACATATGATGCTCATTCTTAAAGAGTTTAAGATATAAGAAAATTAAATGAATATCTTTTCACAGCTTTTATTTTAACTATCAATGATTCAACTAACGGAAGTAAGATTCAGGATAAAATTCAAACATCCAAACTAACCTGATTTAGAATAAAATTCAAATTTCTAAAAGCAAAAAAAAAGTACTTGTTCTGAGGATGTAAAAGCATCGGCATTTAGAGTATACAAATTTCAAAAGAAATTCAGGCTAACAGAGAAATAAGAATATTATCACAGTGATGTCAACATCATGGTGGAGTCAGATGCTCCCTTTGTGTCTCCCCTTTAATATACAACCAGTAAAACATCCACAACTCAACAAAGGTGCCTCTGCCCAACACACCAGATGCAGGAGAATTCCACTTATCTGTACATCTAGAGGTGGGTGGACTGGAACAAACAGAGGAGGTAGAACCAGGAGAACAGTACAGGTGGTGACTGTAGTCCTGGACCTCTGACCATGGCAGCTAAGCCTGCAGCCCCAGAGAACATGGTAGCAGCAGGGGAGGTGTACACATGACTCTGCCCTTCCCCCACAGCAGCAATCACAGGTAACTGGGCAGGAACAGCAGTGGGGCCTGAGACCCCATCCCTCCAGCCACAGAGGCACCCACAACTCTGGCCCCCCCCACCTCCACCCACAGCAGCAAAGCCCTCGAACCTTACAATTCCAGACATGGCAGAGATGCCCATGCAATCCCAGCTCCACCCCATCCTCCCCCTCACCCTGTGACAGTGGAGCCTGAGACTCAGAGGATCCTGGACATGGCAGGAGAGCTCACTATCCTGGTGCCCCAGGCAATGACGCCAGCAACACTGGCAGCAGCAAAGCACCAACAACACCAGAGGCACAAGAAGCACTAATGAGGTCACAGGGCGACACCTCTAACAGAGGCAGTGGAGGGTGGAAACTGTAGACTCTCAAATATAACCAGAGGCAGCTCAGGTAAAAGAAATTAAAAACCTGTGCTGTCGGGCCACTTACTGGAAAACAAAGAGAAAGACCTCTAACTTCCAACCTGTTGAGTCATTACAATCAAGTAGAAAGGTTTTTACTACTTCAAAGACACAGGAAGAGGAATAACTCATCAAGCACCATGAAGAACCACAGTAACACTGTACCACAAAAAGGAAATGAAAATTCTCCAGAAACTGAAGTCAAAGAATACTGAGATCTGACAGAGAATTCCAAATAGCTGTCATGAAGAAACTCAACAAGCTACAAGAAAACTCACAGAGACAGTTCAATGAGCTCAGGAATAAAACTAATGAACAGAAGGTACACTTTACCAAAGAGACTAAAACTCAAAAAAAGAACCAAACAGAAATCTGAAGCTGAAGAACTCAATAAACGAGTTGGAGAATGCAATTAGAAAGCACTGGAAATAGAGCAGACCATATGGAAGAGAGAATTAGTGAGCTCAAAGATAGAAAACTAGAAATCTAAAAGTAGAAGAAGAAAGAGAAATAAGATATTTAAAAACTGAGGAAATTCTACAAGATCTATCAGACTCCTTTAGGAAGGACAACATTAGGCTAATAGGTATCCCAGGAGAAGAGAAGGAGAAGGAAACAAAGAGTTTATTTAAAGAAATAATAGCTGAGAACTTCCCAAGTCTGGGGAAGGAACCAGATATACAAGTCCATGAAGCTAAGAGAATACCTAATTACCTCAATGCAAAAAGACCTTCTCCGGGCTTCCCTGGTGGCGCAGTGGTTGAGAGTCCACCTGCTGATGCAGGGGACACGGGTTCGTGCCCCGGTCCAGGAAGATCCCACATGCCGCGGAGCAGTTGCGCCCGTGAGCCATGGCTGCTGAGCCTGCGCGTTCGGAGCCTGTTGCCCCGCAACAGGAGAGGCCATAACAGTGAGAGGCCCGAGTACCGCAAAAAAAAAAAAAAAAAGACCTTCTCCAAGACATATTATACTAAAATTGTCAAAAATCAATGACAAAGAAAGAATTTTAAAGGTAACCTACAAAGGAACCCCACTCAGGCTACCAGCAGATTTCTCAGCAGAAACTCTACAGGCAGGAAGGAATGGAATAACATTCTCAAAACACTGAAAGATAAAAACTGTGACCCAAGAATACTCTAGCCAGCAAAGTTATCACTCACATATGAAGGAGAAATAAAGAGTTTCCCAGACAAACAAAAGCTGAGGGAGTTCATCAACACTAGACCTGCCATCTACCAGAAACAAAAAGGCAGAAGTAAATAGAACTTTGAGTAAGGTGATAAATAGACAGACTCAGAAAATAGCAACTCTTTATAAGAACAGGTTTTTAAACACTTTATTATAGCATAATAAAGGAGGTTAAAGGGGGGAGGAAAGAAGAAAAACTAACTATAGCTACTTCAATTTGGTAACAAACTCACAACATAAAAGGGATCGTTTAAGACAACAAAATGACAAAGAGGGAAGCGGAAAAGGACAGAACCCACAGAGGTAAATGAAGATGCCAGTAGAAAAAGGATTATTTTACCTATGCGATGTTTTATACAAACCTCATGGTAACCACAAACGTAAATCTAGAGCACAGACAGGAAACATTAAAAAAATGAGGGGGCTTCCCTAGTGGCACAGTGGTTGAGAGTCTGCCTGCCGATGCAGGCGACACGGGTTCGTGTCCCAGTCTGGGAAGATCCCACATGCCGCAGAGCAGCTAGGCCCGTGAGCCATGGCCGCTGAGCCTGCGCGTCCGGAGCCTGTGCTCCGCAACGGGAGAGGCCACAACAATGAGACGCCTGCGTACCGCCAAAAAAAAAAAAAATTAGGAAACTGAGAAAAATATCACAGAAAACCACCAAACCAAAATGGCAAACAGAAACACAAGGAAAAAGAAACAATGAAGATATAGAGCAACCAGAAAACAAAAGATTAAATGGCAGTACTAAGTCCTCATCTCTCAATAATCACCCTAAATTTAAATTGGTTGACTTCACCAATCAAAAGACACAGAGTGGCCAGATGGATTAAAAACAAGACTCAGCTATATGCTGCCTCCAGGAGACTCACCTCAGCTCTGCAGACAGACACAGGATCAAAGTGAAGGGATGGAAGATGACACTCCAAATTACAGCCTAAAGAGAGGGAATGTAGCCAAACTCATATCAAGTAAAATAGACTTCAAGCCAAAAAAAGGTAACAAAAGACAAAGATGGACAGTATATAACGATAAACAGGACGATTCATCGAAAAGACATAACAGTGATTAATACACATATATACACCTAACATAGGAGCACCAAAGTATACAAAACAATTATTAACAGACCTAAAGGGAGAAACTGACAGCAACACAGTAACAGAAAGGGCTTTAACACCCCACTTACATCAACAGGTAAATCATCATCCAGACAGAAATAAACCCACACATGTGGACAACAAAAGAGCACAGAACATACAATGGAGAAAGGACAGTCTCTTAAATGGTGTTGGGAAAACTGGACAACTACATGCAAAAAAGTGAAACTAGACCACTATCTCTCACCATACACAAAAATTAACTCAAAATGAATTAAAGACCTGAAAGCACACAACCACTAAAAGAAAACATAAGCAGCATGCTCTCTGACATCAGTCTTAGCAAAAATCTTTCTAGCTATGTCTCCTCGGGCAAGAGAAACAAAAGCAAAAATAAATAAATGGGACTACACCAAACTAAAAAGCTTCTGCACAGCAAAAGGAACCATCAACAAAACAAACAGACAACCTACTGAGTGGGAGAAGATATATGCAAGTCATATATCTGATAAGGGGTTAATGTCCAATATATATAAAGAACTCATACAACTCAACAACAAAAAAACAAACAACCTAAACAAAAAGTGGGCAGAGGAGCTGAACAAACATCTTTCCAAAGAAGACATACAGTTGGCTGGCAGACATATGAAAAGATGTTCACCATCACTAATTATAAGGGAAATGCAAATCAAAACTACAATGAGCCATCACCTCTCATCCGTCAGAATGGCTATTATCAAAAAGATGAGAAATAGTAAGTGTTGGAAAGGATGTGTAGAAAAGGAAACCTCATATACTGTGGGAATGTAAACTGGTGCAGCCACTGTGGAAAACAGAGTGGAAATTTCTCGACATTTAGAACTACCATAAGATCCAGCTATTTTGGGGTATTTATCCAAAGAATAAGAAAATACAAATTCAAAAAGATATATGCACCCCTATGTTCACCATAGCTTTATTTACAATAGCCAAGATATAGGAGCAACCTAAGTGCCCATCAATGGATGAAGATGTGGTATAAATATGCAATGGAATATTACTCAGCCATTAAAAAAAGGTGAAATCTTGCCATTTGCAACAACGTGGATGGACCCTGAGTGTATTATGCTAAGTTAAATGTCAGACTGAGAAAGAAAAATACCATGATTTCACTCATATGTGGAATATAAAAAACAAACAAACAAAAAAAGTAAAATAAATGAACTAAACCAAACCAAAGCAAGCATATAGATACAGAGGACAGAGTAATAGTTACCAGATGGGGAGGGGCAGGGAGGAGGGCAAAATGGGTAAAGGGGATCAACTGAATGATGATGGACAGAAACTAAATTTTTGGTGGTAAGCACACTGTAGTGTGTACAGAAGTAGAAATATAATGTTGCACACATGAAACTTAAATGATATAAACCAATGTTACCTCAATAAAAAGTAAATTTAAAAAATAAGAAATGATTAAAAAAATACTATTTCATGCTAATATTACATATAAATAGGGGAAGAGAAGAAAATTGTTCAAGATATCTGTCTCCAAAGTTCTCCCATTTCCAATTCTTCTAACTACACATGGAGGTGGTTTTGATTATTTCATAAACACCCTGCAGCCTCTGAGATGGCCAACAAGGGAGGGCTGGTAGTTTCCCTCTCACAACAGAGAAAATGAGGACTGGAAAAACCATTGAAAAACCTCCAAAAAAGAAATAAACTCAAGATGACCTGGCGGAGTTAGGCACTAGATGAGGCTGAATTAGTGGTCCCAATTCTTTGTGTTATCTCTGTTATACAGTCACTCTTGCCTGGTGCTCATGGTGTACAAAGGGTACTTCTCTCGTCCCTCCCTCTTGTCTCAGACACAGTACCTGCTCTAGCCAATGGAATGTCAACAGATGTAACACAAACAGAGGCTTGAAATGTATGGCAGAGCTAGGCTTCTGCCATCACCCAGAACATAACCTGGGTGGTTGCTGCCCCTCCAACCTGGGCCCCAGAATGAGACAGATAAACCACAATCACCACAGGCGTCTGGGAGATGCAAGGCCTAAAGCAGAGCCACCCACTGAGCTCACAGATGCATGCTGAGAACTTGACCGAAGGATTTACTGGGATTTTGTGGTTGATTGTTGTACAGCATTATTATATCAGTCAGTAGCTAACTGATACAAAGAACCTGCAAGACTCCAAATACAAGAAACCAGAATCGAGGATTTCCTATAAAACATCCAATACATTTCCAATTATCTGGGGACAAGCAGATGGAAAGGTGAGTTTTCACAATGTCTAAGTGGGAAGAGTGTAGTTTTTAATCATGATAATCACCACCACCACAATTCCCTTTAAGAATCACTACAACAGGCTAACCACGCATAAAGACAGAACAGAGATGCATACAGTTTATCACTTGTTTTAAGTAAGTAGGTGTTTCTAAGTTATTAAAAACTTTCTTCTTTTAAATAGTTCAAAATGCCAACAAATGACTATTTGCTTGATTTTTCTCAGCAAGGGTTTTTTTCCTCCCCACAGCTAGTACCAAATTCAGTTCCAGTTCTAAGAGAGCATCACACCCAAGAAGTTGTACCACATTAGGTTTATTCTATATCTAAAGATAATAATTTATTTTGATACTAAACTTAAGATACATGAGGACCCCATATGTTCATCCTGTGACCAAGGACTAAAACCCATAGGACTCAGAAAAATTTCTGCAAAATTTGACAGGAGGAGTAAAAAACTATCTTTTATGATAATTTTTGCTTAAAAATGGATGGACATCCATTTTGCAGATAAATAAAATGCTAGTTATATGCCATATTAAATCTCAAAAATAATTTCCAAATAATTAGGCAACAGAAGGAATGTATTATGTGAAATTAGAATATACAAGCACATATTTATATACAAAGGATTTTCATTAGAATGAAGAAAATCAAAGTCGAAAGCAAGAAAAACTCGACCCTTAGGAGGTAATGCCACTTTCACAGGAGAAAAAAAGAAAACACTGATGTGAGAATTCACACAATAAGAATGAGCAGGAAAATATTCCAGGCAGCAAGATATGTGTGTTAAGATGATACATTTTCTCTTTAATATTATTATGAAAAGGGGTGCTTTCTACATCTGCCTTACACTACACAGGATAAGAAATTCAAAAAACATTCTAACATCTTTCATTATATTAATAATTTTTGTTTCCCAAGCTATTAGCTCTTTTAAAAATTAAGAAGAAAACAGAGATGACTCCCTCAAGGTTTAGCACTCTGCAGCTTACACAAAAAATCAAAATCATTTCTGTGTAATAGAGATTTTTATCATGATTATGTTGCCAATACTCAAAACTTTTCTATTAAATTTGTCATTTTTTTAACATAATCATCAAAAAATTCAAACCAAATTAGTGTTACAAACTAAAAGAATGATTATAAATATTAAGAGTACAAAATAAGAAACCTACATATACTCAGATTTCCACAAAATTTTTCTTTTAAAAAGCTACATTCATGCCTAAAAACTTCCAGACATTTTATACCTCTCTACTATCTAACCATCTAATTTCAACTATCAAAATAAAAACTCCTTTGTCTTTTTTCTCTGAGGATTGCCTCAAGAAAAACCTATTAACCAAATCTAACTAATTCTGGCTTTCTATAAATTTTCTTGGCAAAGCATTCAGCAGCAATAAAGTATTTTATCTAAAAATGCAATTTCCTAAGATTTCATGTCTTCTCAGTACAAAGCCAACTTGCAATCTTATCAATACATTGGTTACTTTCTTAAAATGAAGTGTTAAGAAGACTAAGAGCTTCTAATATTTTTAATTTTACAATGTGTCACATGTACCTGTTTGCTCTTATTCTGAATTTTAAGTTGATGGACCTAGATAACTGTTATAAAGGTCAAGGAATTAATTCCTTTCATTGTTTAATAAAATTACTAACAGTAGTAATGTCAATACTACGAATGCTTAACTGGAGATCAGTGCAATGACAGAAGTCACAGACAATCCTCCACATCCAGTTTCAACTTGATTAATGGTCAAGTGTCCAAAAACATAAGCTGACTCTTCAGAGCAGTTAAATACTTAATGCACATTGTGTTTCAAAAGAAAAAAAAATCTTCATTTTTCAAGGATCATCAAGACTTAACTACAGATTGAAACAAAGGTGTATTTCCCAACCTGGGCTGGAGGGCCAGTGCTCCTGTGTGTGTGCCTACGTGTCGCTCACATACATACAAGCATGCAGGCATAAGCATGCACATGGGTGTGCACACACAGACACACACACAACAGGGACAATGAAGCTGAAAATCTCACTCTAGATTGCCTAGAAACTTTACAATGCCCTATCAGTTGTTATTTCTCTTACCACTCCCTAATTTTCCCATCCTAATTTTGAGAAACAAAAACTTACCAATATCACTGGCAAATTCATAGACATGGGGTTTTTGCAGCAGCCCTAACTGGCACATACAGGTAAGGGCATTAAGAGCTTTCACAATAACAAATTCCTCAGCATCACTAAGACCTTGTTGCAACAGGGGTTTGAGAATTGAGGAGCTTTGCCAGCCAACATAGGCGGCAACACCTGAAAAAGAGAAGCAATATTACATGACTGTTTTATACCTGAAAGTACAAATGCCATTAAGTAAAACAATAAAATTAATCAAAAGTCAAATATATCGAGCAACAATCCAGGCAGGGACGCTGCATTTCCTACCCAGCAAAATAGATGAAAAAGACCCACACCAATGCAAATCTGCAAGAAATTCTGCGGCACCAAGGGAAAAAAAGATCCTATGAGCTTACAGAAAGAAAAATACAGATTCCCTAAAAAGGAAGTAGAATCAGACTGGCATCAGATGATCTTCAGCAGCAATGTAGGCTAGAAGACAACAGGGCAAGACCTTCAAGGTTATGGGAGAAATTTTATACCCAAACTGTCAATAAAATAAGAAAACAAAAATAAGTCATTTTGAGACATGCCAGGACTATGTGTGTTTACCTCCCATGCAAACATTTCTAAGAAAGTACTTAGGGATGTACTCCAGAAAAATAAAGAAAATGTAGAATGTACAAAATGGTAAATATAACCCAGGAATTCAATGGGGAAAAAAGGATAATAGCTAGTAAAGAGCTAGAAATTAATCAGCCCAAATTAGACCTAAAGGTCAATAAACTTCGAAAATGTTATCAAGAAGAAAAATGGAACAGACTACAAGCAATAGATAAAACTGGTAAGAAAGAAGCTAGATAATATAAAGTGAGGAAGGTATATTACTTTTCTCTCTAAAAGGAAAACAAAAAACTCTGAAACTCCATGACAAACAAAAAAGTTGTTCAAGAAAGTCATAGTGTAAAAATGACATAAATTAAAATGTGCATTTAGTAGTTTGCAGACGATAGAAAAAAGAATCCTTGATGCTATAAACATTCTCATCAAGTGATAAAGGAGTTATGGCATTAGAATTGTGGTGAAGCAGTTATAAATATAGTGCACTACTTGGCTCTAAAGTCAATAAAAGTTACACATTCTTAATCATGTAAATTGTTTTGAATTGTCAGAATCAGTCTATACAAGCACAAAAGACTTTATTACAATTACATAACAGAATGTAAATATTATCAACTATGAAAATGCAATTGTTGAACTGTCAATTAACAATTAGTTGAATTATTAACCAACAAAAGAATTAGAATGGAAGAAAAACGAAAAGAAGGAAGGGAGGAAGGGAGGAAGGGAGGCACTAAATTTCTTGTAGTCCAAGTCAGAAGTAGACCAATAAGAAACAGGTTGAAATATTTAAAGTTATAAAAACAACAAACTAAAGATCTACATCTCAAAACAGAGGCAAAGGGGGATTGGGGTATGATATGAGTGAGTTAAATCTTCATGTGGCATACGAAAAAGTCAAGAGATAAAGTGTAAAGTTGATAACCCTAAAAAGAGTAATATGAAAATACTATTTAGAGACATGGCAATAATCACCTGAAGATATCAAACCAAAACCACAAACCAGAGTAGGTGCCTCTGGAAAGTGCAACTATTGCCTTCCATACTTACTTCATATATTTTGAGTGATCTGCAAAAGCATATTTCCACTGTATTGAGAAATAATTTTAGAATTTTTTTTCTGTAATAAAAGAAAAAACGCTGTCTAAAATTCCAGTGGATTATATTTAAAAACTTTACAAACTAAAATGTATAATGAGCTAAAATAGCTCAAAATATTTTGGAAAAGAAGATTGACATCTGGGAGCTTATTCTACCAGATACTAAAGTTGCTTATAAATATATAATAATTAAAATATAATATAGCTATAAAAAGAGTATAATATTGAGTACAGAAGTAAAAAAAATCGATGGAATAGGATATTTAGAAAAGTAACCCTAAAACATATATGCATGCAACAGGTGATAACAGAAGCTTCACAAATCAATGGAAAATAAATGAAATGTTTAGTAAATAGTGTTAGGAAAATTGGTTATATTTCTGAGAAAAATTTAGATTTCACCTCATACCACAGCCCAAAATAAAGATCAATTAAACAGTTCATATTTTTATGTGAAAAAATAAAGCATTAAAACAAAGCAAAACAAAACAGACATGCCCCCAACAAATTATTAACCTAATTCTGAAATGGGAAAATATTTAAGCACAAAAGTAAAAAAAAAAAAATCACAAAGGAAAAGATCAAATAGACAACACTAAAATTATTTTAAAAGACATAAAAAATAACAGTCAAGTTATTTGAGAAAAGTGCCATAGAAAAGATAAAAAGTTATTGTTTTTAATGTATATATAAAAGGCTCAGAAAAAAATCAATAAGAAAAGCATAATACCATCAAAAAAGGGGCCAAAATAATAAACTAAAAATTCAAAGAGTAAGAAACATGAATGAGTAATCAACATGAGAAATTTTTTTCACCTTCACTGATAAGCAAATAAATATACACTAAAACAAGTCATTGCTTTAAGGTACCAACAGGCAAAGGTTGACTGAAGCCTATTCCACACTGGAAGGCTGTGCAGTACTATCAAACAATGCTGATCAGAGTAGTAAATGATATAATCTTTTTGAAAAGCTTATAAAATGTGTCAAGTTTTAAAAACATGTTCATATTATTTAACTCAGTAATTAAAATTTCAGACTTCTAGCCTAAGAAAATAATCAGGCAAATATTTATGTAAATAATTATGTGTATAATATATGGTTGACGAAAGTTAAAACAATTTAAATATTCAAAAGAAGAGTTAAATAAATTTTGATAAAACTGTATAATGAAATATTTCTATTAAATTATGGTTTCAAAGAATTTTTAATGACATGAGAAAATGCTTAGAATATACATATGTTCCTAGAAAAAGGTTTAAAAAATAACAAGACTAAGAAGTAATATAATACATACATAGCACTTATGTGCCAGGCACTATTACATATGTTAATTCATCTTATCTTCGCAACAGCCAGTGAGTTAGGTAATATTATTATTCCCATTTTACAGATAGGGAAACTAAGACACACAAAAGATTAAATGATTTCCCCTAGAACCACAACCAGTAGGTGACAAAGCCAGAACTTGAACCCAGAAGTCTGTCGCCAAGAGTGCCTGCTCTTAGCCAGCACACGACAGTGCCTCACAGATGGCAGAACGGGACGATGGGTGGAAGGAGAAGGCAAGGATGACCCATAGGAAGAAAAAAACAAAACATTAACAGAGGCTGTACGTGGGCTAGAGGATTGGAGGGGATTTGTCTTCTTCAAGAATTTTCCAATTTTTCTACAGGAAGTACATGTTACTTTTATAAACAAACAAAAAATCAATGAAAATTATTTTAAAATGAAAAAAGAACTAACATAAAGGCCATTTTTCGGGCTTCCCTGGTGGCGCAGTGGTTGAGAGTCCTCCTGCCGATGCAGGGGACACGGGTTTGTGCCCCGGTCTGGGAAGATCCCACATGCCACGGAGCGGCTGGGCCTGTGAGCCATGGCCGCTAAGCCTGCGTGTCCGGAGCCTGTGCTCCGCAACGGGGGAGACCACAACAGTGAGAGGCCTGCATACTGCAAAAAAAAAAAGAAAAAAAGGCCATTTTTCAAAATACACATGAATTAACCAATAGATGAAGTTCCAAGAACCACCTTTTCCCAAGAAAAGAAATAAAAATAAGATTATTTGAAAGAAGAGAGCATGAAAGACAGAAAGGTGTGAGAAGCATACTGTATTTAGAAACTGAGTTAGATGGAGTCCAAGATGGAGGGCTGACATGAATCAATAAACTAATGTAAAAATTAAAAACAAACTAGAGATGTCTGAAAAGAGGAGGTACAGTAATCTCCAGTTATAACAAAGCAAGAACAGCAATTTCAAGGCTTTTCAAAAGTAGAAAGTAACCTTTTCTCCAAAACATTACACAATAATATTCGTAAAAATAGGAATACTGTTGCTATATGAGTTTCTTTCCTTTTCTAATTTTTTAGGAAAAACATCCAACAGCAAACCTTTTAGCAGTTACTTTCCCAGATTATTGGAAATCAAAATCTAAACTCTATTACAGCCTTCTGCTACTACACAAGAAAGCTTGGATACCTGCAAAGCTTTCCAGTGTGCAGAACAGTCTTTAAATCTTTTGAGTTAATAGACAAGCTTTATAATCATGTGTAAAATGATATAAAAAGGGTTAGTGGGTAATTTTAATAATATGGCTTTAGCATATAACATTTCATAAATGACCCAAACTAAAACTGAAAAGGTCAGTACAATCAGGTGGAAAATGATCACTTATTACTCCAAAAAGAAAAATATTAAATATTGTGTCAAACATGACAATCTACCAAAATAAAGTCTATTTCTTTCTAATTTTGAATCTAAATGCAAGAGGAGTCATATGCATATAAAATACAAGATGTCTCTCTTCTTTAGATAAATCTGAAAATTAAGAATTGCAAAATTTTGAAAAAGTAGGAAAAAAGCTGATTAATTTTTCACAAATTTTCAGTTTACAAAAAGCAAAGCCTATAAGCTTTAATTCTTTCTAATTAGATTGATTTTCAATCATAATTATACTTTGTTATTCTCCGATTGTAAAAGTGATGCATGTTTACTATAGAAAATTTGACAAACATGAGATAATAATCACTGTTCACATCTTAGTATATTCAGACTTGTTATTGTTACCTTTACACAACTGGGTTCAGTCATTTTAATAATATTTCATGGTACTTTCCCAGGTCATTAAATTTTCTTTCAAAACATACTTTTTAATGACCACATGGTATCCCTTTATAAGGGTATATCAGCTTTATTAACCAATCCCTTTATCAACTAAGATACTTCCATCAACCAAAAGCAGCATGAAGACAGAAATACCAGGAACTCATTTCATTACTAATAAAATTTGGTAGTACTGTCACCTTTCAGACTGCATGAAAGTATCTGTTTGAGAAGATAATTCAAATCTTAAAGATAAATTTAAAAACAAGCAAAAAACATACCAACTATACTATCAAAAAAAGCTCCACGCAGATGCCAATCATTTTTATCATTCAGGAAAGTGATCATGTGGGACAATAAAACATCATTGGCTTTCTGACGTCCAAAGAATACACACAGCCGTGTTATTCCATTTTCCATTAAGGTTTGTTTCACGATATTTTCAGGGTCACTTAGCAAAGTGACAACTTTCTGCTGGACCATTTCATGTAAGGCTTGGAGCTCTAAAAGAAAGGAAAAATATGATCAATTTTCTTTTCTCCAAACATATAGACCCAGTCTTTCTCACTCCTTGGAGAAAAGAGAATGATTACAGAAGCCACCAGAGAAAGTCTATAATTACTAAGTTTTTCCACTACTCAAAGCTCTGAAGGATAGTTGGGAAAATGAAATATAGATTGAAAAACATCCTAATAAGCAGATGCCACAGGCATGGTTACTATCTCACTAGTTAATTTATAAGGCTCAAAGAAAACCTATGGGGAAGCACCAGAGGGAGATCATACTGCTCCAATAAGATCAACTTAATCAAGGACTTGAAATTACTGGACTGGTTCAGGATATAATCTGATGGTACAGGGCAATCCTTTGAGAAAGCATTTTTAAAGGTTGGTTAATTATATTTTAGAAAGCCAGAAAATACATTGCAAGTTCTGACAAGCCTTTACATGATCTAGCCACTGCCTTCTTCTCTGACCTTATCACCTACCTACCCTCCCCTTTTCATTTATTTATTTACTTAGCTGTTTGTCTTTTCCTTACTGAAACAATCTCAAGAGCAGGGATCTTTTCTGTCTTATTTACCACTATATCCCTAGTGCTTACAGCAAGCACACGAATTGCCTGATGCAAAGCTTATGTTTAACAATTATCTGCCAACTAAATGAATGAGGGCAGCCACTGTCAAGGGAAAAGGCAGTCTGAAAGGCACAATTCTATGTTCACATTAAGAAAAACTTCAGATTAACTCCCCAAAAGTTTTAATGCCTAGCTTCATTATTTAAAAGGTCCAATTACATGGTTATAGGATGTAGGACAGTATTATTTTCTAAGTAATTCCGTGAAAAAAAGTGAGGATTTCCTTTGTGATACATCCTTCTATAAGTTTAAAATTATTCCAGTGTCTTCAACTCCAAATAATATTTGCTGCATAAAATGATCCATTCTAACAAGTAACTGAGACACTACAGTTGTCTATAGCATAAAAATCTGAAAAGTAGACTTCTCTAGTTTTTCTGAACTAGAAACATCTTGAAATAGATCTAAGTACATTATTTGACTTCTAAATCTTTAACATAATAAACATTCATTAAAAGCCTGTTAAAAGCTGTGTGGATGTAGAGAAACTTGAGGCAGGGACTCTGACCTCACAGAATTTACCATCACATTGCTCCTTTACAGTAAAAGGTGTGGGTTCTGATACATAAATCATAGGTAGTATGAAAGAAACACAGTTTATGACTGAGGACACTCAAAATAAACTCACATAAGGAGAAAAGGTTTAGATTCTTTGGCTATGGTGTTTCCAATGTTTTTTCCTTTTATTCTGTAAGAATTATATAATTCAGCTAGCTTTGCTTTTGACACAAACCAATTCTGGCTGAAAAACTACTGAGCTTAGAATCTGTGGTGACAAGTTGGTCATTTTCTGGCTAGATAACAATGTATAAGAGTGAAAGAGAACAGTCAGACAGCAGAATCCTTCCCTCTATAAATCTGGTATTCTTTCATTTTACATTAAAATTGTAAGTGAGAGTTTGTTGCAAGTTCACATCAGCAATTCATTCTAAATAACAGAAAATCATACTACCTGTGTCATAATTTCCACTGGGATGTGTAACTTCATCTATTTCTTCACTATTTGGGTCATTTTCCATACTGAGATTTTTCAACTGTACTAATTCCAGGAATCTCAAAGCTGTTTCTGCCAGCAGAGCTATGTTTTCTATAAAAGGAAGAAAATTCATAATAATTATAATCATAAATGTGTGTAATACTTATAACTTTTCTTCCCTAAGTCTTAATACATATAAATAATAATCATTAAGACTAAAGAAAAGCAGGACTTTTCAATTTAGCACTTAACCTAATCAGACTTTTAGTAACTAATCTCATAATCGACAACTATACCCAAACTACCTGTTTTAATAATAAATCATAAGCTTCTTTAAAAAATACAGAAATGTACAACATGATAACTATAGTTAACGTTGCTGTATGGTATATATGAAAGTTATTGGAGTAAATCCTAAGAGTTCTCATCACAAGGAAAAAAATTTTTTTTTCTTTTTTTTTTCTTTTTATTATATCTACATGAGATGATGGACGCTAACTAAACTCACTGCAGTAATCATTGCACAATATATTTAAGTCAAACCATTATGCTTATACCTTAAAATTATACAGTGATGTATGTCTATTATATCTCAATAAAACTGGGAAAAAATACCAAATAGCCCAAAATATAGCACTCAAAACATCTGAGGCAAAAAAAGCTGAATACTTCCACAAAGACCTACCTTTTAAACAGTTTATCAGGTAAGAGATATGCAGTAGGCTAACAGAGAAACACATTTTCACATTAAAATCACAGATCAAGCTGGCCTTTGGAATCACACAGACCCTGGCTCAAACCTTGACCCTGGGGGCTTCCCTGGTGGCACAGTGGTTAAGAATCCTCCTGCCAATGCAGGGGACACGGGTTCAAGCCCTGGTCTGGGAAGATCCCATATGCCGCGGAGCAACTAAGCCCGTGTGCCACAACCACTGAGCCTGCTCTAGAGCCCTCGAGCCACAGCTACTGAGCCCACGTGCCACAACTACTGAAGCCCGTGCGCCTAGAGGCCGTGCTCCGCAACAAGAGAAGCCACCACAATAAGAAGCCCGTGTACTGCAACGAAGAGTAGTCCCCACTCGCCGCAACTAGAGAAAGCCCGCGCGCAGCAACAAAGACCCAACGCAGCCAAAAATTAATTTTTTTTTTTTTAAACCTTGACCTTGGCACTTACTAGCTGGCTGCTTAACCAATCTGAGTCTCAGTTTCCTCATACATAACTGAGTCACATCCACCTCAAAGAACCATTACCAAAGTGCATCAACCCTTATTGGACTGCTTTACAAGTGATACTCTGAGGTTCTTAGTGAACCAAAGCGCCAGACTGTTTTGTCACACTCCTGCAGTGATCTGTATCTTCTCCTTTCTCTCTGATCATCTATTAAGACTATTTATACTCCTCACCACTGTGAAAGTATCTACTTCTAAGTTCTGCTATCACACTTGCTGTTAGTTATATCTGCTCTTTGCTTATACTTTCCTCTTCCTTCCATTTTTATTTATTCCTGTGCCTCTATCCTTCTTCTCCTCCCACTTCCATGCTTCCTAATATACGACTATACCCGCAAAGACTGCACTCTTTTCCTTCTCAGCAGTGAGTAGCACTGAACATAAACTACCTTATTTTACTGATTCTAAGACTCACTTTTTCTTCACTTTTTAACATCTCCGAAATTGAGATGCATCCCACAATAACTGACATTTTTGAGTCTATTGAATACAGTGATTCCCTTCATCCTGGAGTCCCACGCCCCACTGCTGCCAGGTTCAACACTGTTCTGAGTAGAACAAAAATTTACCTCTAAATAAGCAAGTTATTAATACCCTGCAATGCCTGCTCACCCTAAAGATGGGAGAATTCTACACCATCCCCTGATGGTTCTAGATGAATATCCCCACTTTAGTGAAAATATCTTTATTAGGAAAAATCTCTTACTTTCCGGGGCACCTCTCAAGTCTGAGCAGATCTATGTTTATCTCCCCATTTAAGTTCATAAACTACAACACACTTGTCAGTTCACTTTACACAAGAAACAAATCTAGACCACCATCTCTGAGTTTAAAAACAATGCTATAAAAGAAATTTTTAATTGATTTTTAAACTTTTATAATTACTGACATGTGTGGTTTAATTACACTTAACCATACAAGTTCAAAGAGACTTTAGATTCTATCTAAAAAGGCAGCTTTATCATGCACTAAGCCATGGTTCACCACGGCTGGGTGGCATGGGGCACTGCAAGGTCCTGGCACTGACCCTGGGTTACCATGGACTTTTACCACTAAGACCCAGCACACTTGGGTAAAATAAAAGCAGGTTGCTTCAAAATCAAGGTCTAGACCAGCAGCTCTGAGAACTGAGAAAGAACTAGTCCAGATACACTTTGGTCGTGTCCCTTAGCCTCTCCCATCCCCAATTCCTCAGCTGGGAAACAAAGGTACTATAACATCTACTGCTCAAGGTTGTTCCAAGTGTCAGTTTCAAGAGATACACAGATCTTAAAATCTTAGAATCTAGAACCTATTTTAGAATCTCTATATCTTTTGCAACTAACCCTTGCAACCCTGAGCAGTATGTACAAAGCAGATTTTTCAATAAACAGTAGCTATTGTTTTTATGCTGTGACTGCTAGAAATTGAATATAAGTATGTTAATATGGTACCTACACATCAGAACCTTACCTACTTACCACAATTGAGAAAAGACCAAGATACACTGGGACAAAAGTAGGTCATAATAGTCTAAACATACAGCTTGTTTTTTAAAAATCATAAGCTTTTCTTTCATTTAATTTTATCCAGTTCAATTACAGTTGATCCTTGAACAACACTCGAATTTTTTTTCAAGAGTACATACTACAGTATAACACAATCCATGGTTGGTTGAATCCACAGATGTGGAACCATGGATAGAGGGCTAACTATAAATTATATGGGGATTTTCAACTGTGTGGGGGGTCAGCGTCCTTAACGTCCACGTTGTTCAAGGGTCAACTGTATTTCTATTTATCAAGTGAATTGTAAACATGCTTTGTTCCAAATGATAAACTTGGATATGTCTTAAAGAAATCCTGAATTTTCTAAGCCTAAAATTTACACCTATAAAGCTATGGAAATCAGAAACCATAAATAAAGAGGCAAATGGATAAATATTTTTAAAAATACGTATTTTTTAAAAAGCCAACAACCACCAATCACTTTGTGGATGTGCCTAGCCATAAAGACAGAGTCCAAAGACCACTTTTCACATTCTGTTAAAATAATGACAAGTAAATCATAAAATAATGAACTAATAAGCAAGTATCTTTCAAAGAAAGAGACAATATCATCACCACACGTTATGTACCACTTACAAAGACTTCAGAATTCCTGATTTCCATCAGATTACATTTTAAAAATAAATGATGAAATTATGTAAATGTTTCAATGACATTTTCCATGCAGAAATAAGCATTCGAAATTAATTTGGGGAGCTAAAAATACAAATCTGTATCACTTATTTTATGAGAATTATAAATAAAACAGGTAAGTTTGTTATATAACACACTCACCTCATCACAAAGAAGCCACACTTCTTAAGCATCATAGTAACTGAAAGGACCTTAAAATTCAGTAACTTAACAAATGGGCTAGGTCCTTTCAACACCAAATTACCCAGCAAAATTAATCTTTTTCAACAGCAATAGACTGTTATATCCTAATACTGATATTCAAACAAACGTATTTGTTCAGAGAAACTTTATAAAGGCCTAAAGACACTAGACCTGAAGCACATACTTGTGAACATTAGTCTTACTCCAAATTAAATATAATACTCCCAGGGCTTCCCTGGTGGCACAGTCGTTGAGAATCTGCCTGCCACTGCAGGGGACACGGGTTCGAGCCCTGGTCTGGGAAGATACCACATGCCATGGAGCAACTAGGCCCCATGAGCCACAACTACTGAGACTGCGCGTCTGGAGCCTGTGCTCCGCAACAAGAGAGGCCACGATAGTGAGAGGCCCGTGCACCGCGATGAAGAGTGGCCCCCACTTGCCGCAACTGGAGAAAGCCCTCACACAGAAACAAAGACCCAACACAGTCATAAATAAATAAATAAAATTTAAAAAAAAACAAAAAACAAAAAAAACTGCTGCTCTGCTTCCCAAGCTTTGGACTAAAAATAATAATAATAATAATACTCCCAGTAAAATCATAAGATTCTGGTGTTATATATTTTTCACTTAATAATTCTGATAACCTCAAAAATAAGGATACACACAAAGCTTGAGTTCCAGGAACAGATCGGCTATAAATATTATTAAAATGTACACAAATAGTTCAAGGACCAAAGTTCACTCTTGGAATTCCCAAAGATGTCAGAGAAACAAGAGGTATTATAGTCACTAACTTCAAAAATATGAGTGGTTATTACTTCGACAATAAGCTCTTACCAGCATAGGCTAGTCTAACAATAGTAGCATCATCCTGGGCTAAGTGGGCTATGCCTGGCAGAATATATTCCGGGTAGATGTTAACATCATTGCGAGGAACCTCTTTGACAAGAGCAAGAACTTTGGTCAACGTCCTCAAGGCTTCAGCCCTCACTCTAGGAACAGAGTCACTGCTGAAATGCAAAAGATATGGAGTAATACGATCCAAAAGAATTTCTACACTCAGTCTTGGGGCCAAATGAAGAATAAGTTCCAGAGCAGCAAGCTTGGAATCACAATATTTAAGGGTCTGTAGGCAGGACGTTATAACTGACACCAGGATAACCAGCCCATTTTCCTTAGGCTCTCCTTCTGCTTTCTCTGGCAGATCATGTCCACAGAGATTGTGGATAATGTTGCCCAAATCCTTCCTTATAACCAGAATACGCTCATCTGCAGAAAGAAATGTTTCCTTGGCAAACTGGGCCATGTAGGGCTGAAGGAAAGTGTAAAATATTTCAGGAAAGGCATTGCCACGCTGCTGCTTTAAGTAATCTTCTGCCTCTAAACGTTTATCTGGTTCCCGGTGAATCATCTGAGTTACCTATACCAAGGCAAGAAAGGGAGTAAAAAATAGATTTGAGAACAGAAAATTAAATCAAATGAAAGCTACAACTGCAACTTAACATATGATTTAAAGGATATTTGAGGTAATTCTGACTCTTTCTAATCTTTATCTTTCAAACTACTTTCAGAACCTGACTACTGAGTAATATATGAATCTACTATCATCCTATGAAGCAACAAGGAATCATGTATTAACATACTCCAGATGGGCCAGACACATAAAGAGGATTAGCCTTAAAAATTAGTCAGATTCACTCCTTTCACAGTTAAGAAAAGGAGGCCCAAATTCATAAAGTTAATTAGCCAACACAACATGATAATGAGTGCCACACCTAGAACAGCCAGGTATGCCAACTCCTAATCCAGTGTACTGTTCACTGAACGTGAACTAAATTGGCTTCCTCTGGAGCATCTTATTTCTTAATATTTGCCATTCGTAATAGAAATCAAAATGCATGTTTCCCTACCTTACTAAAGAATATTTTAAATATACATAACCTTTCCGTGGCTCAGAGTCATCATCATATGCATCACTTACTGTATTGATTGACTTAGAAAAGATCCCCTCAAACAGTACTGTGGATATACGGCTTACGTGACCTCCCAAAGAATTCCTCACATCTGTTCTGCTAAACTAATGTGTGATTCTACAGCCCCCCTTCCAGACCTGCCCTCAGGGTCAAGGGAGGTACACAAAGCTAGTTGCTTTTATATGAAATGCCCCTATACTGCTGTATTACATTCAAGTTGCTGTTTCCTGTCTCCTCATTTTAGATATTTATCCTCTTCATTTCTTACTAGCAAGCTCTACCCTGGACAATCTCTAACCCCCAAGCACCTCCTTACTTCCTTCCAAATCTGTCCAAAGCAGAGCTAAATATTATAATGGAAAGATGCGTGCGTGCGTGCGTGCGTGTGTGTGTGTAATGTAAAGTCAAATGAGCTCTGTGCCTAAGAAGGGGAAAAAAATTGTACACTTCTGCCTAACAAAGTAAAAACAATAGGCTGGTATATGAGTCCATGGGGTTTTACTGCTTGTCCCAAATTCAGAACATTCCAGAGAACTGACTAATGCAAAAGTGAGAAATATTTGTAGCATAGTTACCAATTCTCTGATACTGCAATCTTCAATTTTATTCAGCACCTGTTCAGGGAAAAACTGTCCATTTCTGTAAGCCAAAAGTTGAGAGAGATCAAACAGTGGCACACCTTCTGTAAAAAGCTCAGCTATCACGCAACCTGGAAAATAGCAGATATAATTCCATTAAAAATGAAATGCAAGATATTAACACAGATTAAGAATTCAGAGAATTCATAAAACTCAAGATGCAAAACTCAAAGTAAACCGAATTAAAATGTTTAATGCAACATACAACTACAATCCAGCAAGACGAGAAAAATGTCTATTGCCTAATCATCAGTTTCTAAAAGTATGAAGTCAAAAAAGGCCTATTTAATTTTTCTCCTTCTTAAAAAAAATTAAATCAAATAAAATTACTTCCTGGTTCTATAAATGAAAACAATTACACATGTTATATACACACATACATTCAGAGATACAAAGATAGATTAAAAGCCATAAGAAAGTATTCTTTCAAAATATGAATTTATAAAATATTAAGTTTATAAGAAACTACTGAGAAGTAACATCTGACAACTCATTTATTCATCTTAAACAAAAAGTTATCAGGTGTTTACCACACACTAAACTCAGTGCATAAAACAGATAAAAACTCTGCCCTCATGAAGCTTTAATTCTAGGAAGAAAGAAATAAAGTAAACCAGTGAACAGACACACTTATAAAATGAGAAGTGCTAAGAAGTGTGGCTGTAAGATTAGAGAAGGAAAGAGAGATACCTTTCATTTTGCACTTACATAATCTTCAAACAAGGAATAAATAAAGCAACTACATTCCCAAAAAGACAAAGCAGTTTCACTGATCAGTATATGACATGCATTTTAAAAATCTTAAGGAGATCCTTAAACAACCTTAGTCACAGCCTTTGCATGTGTTGGTCCCTCTGCCTGGAATACTATACCCCCAAGCACCCTCATGGCTTACACCTAAACTTCCTTTAGACCTTGAATCAAATGTCATCTTAGCAGTAAGGCATTTCTTGAATGCCCAGTTTAAAATTCCAAGCCCCCCCACTACAACTACCCCACACTCGTTATCTAACACATTCCCCTTCCCCTTTCCCTGCTGTTTTTCCCCACATCACCAAATGCCACATTACATATTGTATGTATTTATTTCTTTATTGTCCATATACCCACTAGAATGCAGACTCCATAAAGGATTTTTGTCTATTTTGTTCACTGAAAAAACTCCAGCAACTAAGACAGCTCCTGATACATAATAAACACTCAATAAATTTCTTAATTTCTATCCATACAGTGTCAAGTTTTAGAATAAAAAACTAAAATAGCTATTAAGAACACCTTAAGCAAGAAGGAAATAGAAGAACTGAACAATATTATAAACCAGATCTAACAGACATCAAAGGAACACGCCATCTAACAACAGAATACAAAACTCTTCTCAAGTACATGTGGAACACTCTCCAGATGAAATCATATGCTAGACCATCAAACAAGCTTCAATGAATTTAAAAGGACTGAAATCATACAAATTACATCCTTCAAACCACAATGGAATGAAAAAAATCAGTAACAGAAGAAAATCTGAAAAATTAACAAATATGTAGAAATTAAACAACACACTCAAATAACCAATGATCAAAGGAAAATTAGAAAATACTTTGAGATGAATGAAAACAAAAGCAACATACAAAAATGTATGGGATGCAAATAAAGCAGCATTTAGAGAAAATGTATAACTATAAACACCTATTTTATAAGAGCTCAAAACAATAACTTAGGGTTTCCCTGGTGGCGCAGTGGTTGAGAATCTGCCTGCCAATGCAGGGGACACAGGTTCGAACCCTGGCCTGGGAAGATCCCACATGCCACGGAGCAACAAAGCCTGTGCGCCACAACTACTGAGCCTGTGCTCTAGAGCCCACAAGCCACAACTAGAGCCCGTGTGCTGCAACTACTGAAGCCCACACGCCTCGAGCCCGTGCTCCACAACAAGAGAAGCCACCACAATGAGAAGCCCGCACACCACAACAAAGAGTAGCCCCTGGTCGCCGCAATTAGAGAAAGCCCGTGCGCAGCAACAAAGACCCAACGCAGCCAAAAATAAATACATAAAATAAATTAATTTTTTAAAAAAACCAACAATAACCTTAAGAAGCAAACTAAAACCAAAGCAAAAAGAAAGGAACAATAGATATTGGGGTGAAAATTTATGAAACAGAGAATAAAATACAATAGAGAACATCAACAAAACCAAAAGTTGGTGCTTTGAAAAGCTCAACAGAATTGACAAGCTTTTCTAAGAAGAGAGATGACTCAAACTATGAAAATCAGGTACGAAAAAGGGGACATTACTACCAACCTCACAGAAATGAAAAGAATTATAAGGGAATACTTTAAACAAATGTATGCCAAAAAACAGATAAACTATATGAAATGGAAAGATTCCTAGAAAGATAAAGATCACCAAAGGTGACTTAAAAAGAAAGAAAATCTGAATAGACCTTTTAAAGAGACTGAATTAGTAATGAAAAACTTTGCACAAAGAAAAACCTAAGCCAACATGGCTTAACAGGTGAATTCTGTCAAACATTAAAATAATTAACACCAATCCTTGGCAAATTCCAAAAACAGAAGAGGAGGAACACTTCCCAAGTCATTCTATGAGGCCAGTATTACCCTAGTAGCAAACCAAAGTCATCACAAGTAAAGCAAACTACAGACCAATCCCTGATGAATATAGATAAAAATCCTCCAAAAAATATTAGCAAACTTCATACAGGAATTAAAGAGTCCATACCAATAATAATAAATAAATCAGGGGAAAGACAGGACACTTGAGCACACAAGAATGCTGAGGGCCTACTGGTAAATGTGGAGGTAGTGCTGGAATTGGAAGATCATCATTTTGCAACCATCATAGTAAAGACTGGATCAGGCAAGAATGATCAACAGACACCAAATCAAAGAGGAAACTGTGATGACTGGCAGGATATTTGCATGGTCTTAAAGTTTCTTCCCACAGGTTGCTTATTAGTTGCAAGGGATTAAGAAAACAAAAAGTAACTACAGGGGAGAAATTGGGCAAGAACTTGACCATGTGATCAAAATTAACATCACCAACAGACACCATTTGCCTCCAGATACGATACTGTGAAGACATCATCACCTACACAGTATTCCTACTTAGAATGAATAACCTGAATCTAATCACAAGGAAACAGGATACATACAAAATGAGGACCATTCTATTGAAAAAGAAAGAGGTGAGGCCGAGTGCGTACACACAGTGCAGGTAAAAGCTGGTGAAAACTAAATAAGGTGTAAGTCTAGTTAACAGTAATGCACCAATGTCAACTCCTGATTCTGATATGGTACTACAGTCATATAAGATGTCACTGGGGGTAGCTGTGTGAAGGGTTCTTCATTATTTTTGCGACTTACTATGAGTCTATTATTTTAAATAAAGAGTATAAAAATAATTTTTAAAAATTTAAGGGGAGAGGTATTCTTCAAAAAATGTCAATGTCATAATGACAAAGAAAGACTGTGAAAATGTTCCAGATTAAAGGAAGCTAAAGAGACATGACAACTAAATGCAATACCTGACCCTAGACTGGGTCGTGTCCTGGAGGAGGAAAAATGCTATAAAGGACGTTACTGGGTCAAATACAAAATTAGAATAAAAAGTGTAAATAATTCTATCAATGTTAAATTCACTGCAGTTGGTAACTGCAACATACAGTTACATAAGCTTTATGTAAGAGAATACTGGGGTCTTAGGAAATACTAAAGTATTTGGGGCAAAGGGCCATGGAGGGGTGGGGAGGAAGGGTGGGGAGTGTGGGGTACAGAGTGCAGAGAAAAGGTATAAGTGATAAAGCAATTGGAACAAGACGTTAACAACAGGTGAATTTGGGTAAACGATTTATGTAGGATCTATGTACTATTTTTATTTTTGCAAGTTTTTAAGTTTGAAATTATTTCCAAATACTGTAAAAATAAAGAACATTTATTTACAACTAAATGGAGATTGTTTACAGACTGAACTACATCCCTCACCACCCCCCTAAATTCCTATGTTGAAGCCCTAACACCTTAGAATGTGACTATTTGGAGACAGAGCCTTTAAAGAGGTAATTAAGGTTAAATGAGGTCATAAAGGTGGGGCCCTAATCCATTATGACTGGTGTCCTTATAAGAGGAAGGAACACCAGGGGAAAAGTGGCCACCTGGAACTCAAAGAGCGAGGGCTCAAGAGAAATCAACCCTGCTGGCACCTTGATCTTGGACTTCCAGGCTCTGAGGGAACTTTCCAGAACTGAGGGAAAATAAATTTTTGTTTAAGCTACCCAGCCTGGAGTATTTTGTCATGTCATCCCTAGTAAACTAATACAGAGGTAAATACAGGATTTTTTTTCTTGCAACTTTTTTTTTTTTTTTTAATTTTTTGGATGCATCACGCACCACACAGGATCTTATTTCCCTGACCAGGGATGGAACCCATGCTCCCTGCAGTGGAAGCTCAGAGTCTTAACCACTGGACCGCTGGGGAAGTCCCCTTTCTTGCAACTTTTAAAATGGTATTCTGGAAGAGGTGTTATGGGTTGGTATTTCTCTATAGAACAATTTGTTCAAGTTGCCTTTATCATCACTGAGTCCTTCTTTATCATTCAGATCTCATATCAATGTCACCTTCAGGGGAGGCCTTCATTTCATCTACCAGCCCTTGTCATCCACTTAGAAATCACAGCACTTCATCACAACACTTATCACTAATCAAAATTAACTTTCTAACTTATTGACCTTTTTATTCTCTCTCCCTGCCCACACTTAGAATGCAAGCTCCATGAGTGCAGAAACTCTATCAGTATTGTTCACAGGTGTGTTCCCAACACCTACACAACAGTGCCTTACACCTAATAGGCACTCAAATACTTGTCAAGTGAATGAATGAAAGATCTCCAGCAAACAAGGCTCTGCCCATATATATGACCAGAAACAGGGAATATATATACACTTCTCCCAAACTAGCAGCCAGGAACCATGGATAGGCCTTAGGATGGGGAAAAGTAACATTCAAACCCAGAGAGCCTAACATTCAAACCCAAAGGGCCTAAATCAAATCTTAGGAGCAGTGGGAGGTGAAGAGATCCCATCCACCTCTTTCAAAGAAATGAAAGAAATGAAATCTTCAGCCAAAACAATGTAGAGCTCTTTAGTCTGGAAAAACAAATGCTAAGTAAGAATTCTGTTGAACTTCACAAAACTATAATGACTATAATGCACACAGAAAAGATATATATAAACTCTTCATCAATCCCTGAAATTTTAAAACTATAACAAACTTCCAGTTATAAAATAAGTAAGTCATGGAGATGGAATGCAGGGCAAGGTGACTATAGTTGCTAAGAGGGTAGATTTCAAAAGTTCTCACCCACAAGAAAAAAAAAAAATTTGTAACTACATATGGTGACAGATGTTAACTACACTTGTAGTGATCATTTCCCAACACATACAAATATCAAATCATTATGTTGTACACCTGAAACTAATGTTATATGTCAATTATACCTCAATTTTACTTTTAAAAAAAGCTACAAATGATCCGCTGAAGCTAGAAAGTGATCACATTTCTAAGCTGGAGGAGTCCTATTTACATAACAGTAAGTTTAAAAGGTAAAAATAGTTCAAGAAAAATTTAGATAAATTCACTGATCAGGTTGGGACTGATGGATTACATTTCTAATCTTGTTATATTTACAGTGTGGAAGCTACCCCACCTCATCAAAAATACCCTCCCTCAGTATTACCTTGGGACATAGACTAGTGAGCTGAACAGACCAACAGAGAGAGGTACAATCCTGTGTAACAAAGCTCATTTGTTCCCCTAGATGAAATACATTTCTTCATTAATTATATCACTTTTCCTAAATAATCTAAAATACAATTCAATTTATGTTTTCTTTGTAGGAAACCCACAGGTGAGAAAAAGATTAAAGCCAACCTTTGCAAAATTTACAAAAAATGGCAGTGATGCTAGAATTCATATGGTACTCCTCAGGATACCATCCTCAGCCCACTTCTCCTCCAGAAGTTCATAGATAGCCTACAATCCATGACCAAGCTTCATGTGGTCTGTGTATGTAATGTATATGAATGTATGGTACTTTTTTCCAAAGAAGGAGGTCCCTGGTTTCATCAAAGTCTTTAAGGGGAGCCAAAAACACTTAAGAATCACTTCTGGACATATATACACTACCAAACGTAAAATAGATAGCTAGTGGGAAGCAGCCGCATAGCACAGGGAGATCAGCTAGGTGGTTTGTGACCACCTAGAGGGGTGGGATAGGGAGGGTGGAAAGCAGAAACTAACACACCAGTTTCTCCACAAACTCCCCAACTAGAAACGCATTCCCTTGGCTACAGTAACTACTACCTATTTCCTGATAACTACCAAATCTCCATCTCCACCCCACATCTCCATGTACCAAACCTTTGTAACAACTGCCTGTCACACATCTTCCCCTGCATATCCCCTGACACCTTCAACTCAACATCTAATACAGACCTCAGCATCTTCCCACCCCCTATCTGTTCCTCCTCGTGTGTCTCCTAGCTCAGTGACTGGTATCACCATCCCCCTGGTTTCCCAAGCCGGGGGAACAGGAGTGTTCTTGATCCTCCAATCAAATCCTAACAATTCTACCCACTAATTATCTCTTAAGCATTACTTTTCTCCACTCCTCCTCCAACTGTCACAACTTGAAACCAGTCAGCATCATGTCTTACCTGAATTGTGGCAGCTGACCACTAACTGGTTTTCCTATCTCCTGCTACAGTCAGTGTTTTGTCTAAAACACATATCTGATAATGTCCCTATAGACTAGCATGGGCATACCAGACCCCTTCTGATCTGGGCCTTGCTTACCTCACACCCTACGTTCCAGATGTTCTAAAGTACTTAAAGTCCCCTAATAAATCAATGCATCATGCTCTGGTCTTCAAGTCTTCATATAAGCAACACCCTCTGCCTGAAACAAACTACCATTCCCATAGCTAGCTCCCAATCACCTTTCAGGTCTCAGTTTAAATACCTTCCTTCCAATAGAGATGCCTTTCCTGATCCTGCCACTCTACCCATCACCACCACAGAGATTCATTTAAGTATCCATACGTTCCTGTAACAGCAGCCTAAGCTTATCACCACCACAGCAAACCACAGTGCACTGAAATGTCTTTTTTCAATATCATATCTATCTCCCCATTAAAGTGTAAGCACCCTGAAAAGAGAAACGTAATTACCCATCTACGTCTCTAGCACTTAAGACAGTGCCTGACATATACAGAAGAGAGAATTCAAATATTCCTTAAACATCTGAATGAGTAGACCACTCTTTGGATTTTCTAGGTACTGAAACACGTCCAGTGAAAGAATACTGCAACTATCTGAAAAGTGCAGGAGGATTTACCAAAAAAATTAATTTTCTATGTTCAAGAGTTAAAATAAATGCACACTCCCACCCTAGCAAATTTGACCAACTCACATACCTGCTGAAAAGATATCCATTGCTCGCTTCAACTCTCCTCTTGTTCTCTGATTGCTATTTAAGTCTACAAGTGGAGTTGAAGGATCTCTCATATATTCTAACTCAGTGGCAAACAATCCACCATCAACAAAACGTTCAGGAGCAATATAACAAGTTCTCCTCCGTGAAGTGTCAAAAAAATAGTTGAAATCTGCTGGGTTGTCCTCTGGAAGATAAGTGGGTTTAAAACTGGCAAAATCAGTTAGAAGGACCCAATTCCAACTGGTGACCATCACATTCTCAGTCTTGATGTCCCCATGACGGACTCCAGATTTGTGTGCTTGGTCCACGGCTGTGAGGATCTGGAAAGCGATCCAGCGCTTCTCAATGTTATTTAAGAACGGACGGGTGCTGATGCGATCATAGAGGTTGTCTCGCACATACTGCCTGAAGAGCATGGCTGCCTTCTCAGATGCTTTTTCTGCTGCTTTCTGGAATGGCAGGCAGTTCTGTGCAGAATGAAGCCTGATTTTCAGTTCCTCAAGCTCTTGTTTGTAGCTGGTTAGAGGCAACGTGGGATCCTGAATTGCAAAGACCTTCACAACCACCAGGCCTTCTCGGTGTTTCGCTCGAGCAACTTTAAAGAACCGAGTACTCCCCAGACTCTTATCATATTCAAAGTCATGGATGTCTGAGAAATAACTCTCCACAGAAAGGATCTGGGAGGGAGCAATGCCGGCGAGCTGGTTTCCCATAATGGCAGCAAGCACCTCAGTCAGTTAGGATACAACACCTATTTAAAAAAAAAAAAAAAAAAAAAAAGGAAGGAAAGAGAAAAAGAAAAGAAACAAGCAATGAAACACCATTATTTGTGTGGCCTCTTCCTATAAGATAGATATACCATATTTCTCTTCCACCGAGAGCACTGTACTTAGCCTTCTGGGCAGCTTCTAAATTTCAGACATATTTATCTTAAAAGATCTTGTTATTTTACATTGTCCTTTCCAGGAGCTGACTTATATGTAAATAGGCCCCATCTCTATTAAGTTGAAAATGTTAGAATGTGTATTTTATGATATTTAAATTTAAAACTTAATGAGCCTTTACTAATGTGTTCAGTATTATGCTGGGGCTGTAAGAGTTACAAAAGTACTATATGACACAGTCTTTGTCCAAGAAGAACCTTTAGTCTTGAATAGAAAACCCAAACACATAAAAAACTTAAATCTAACTAAGAATCGCCTGATACAAACAGGTCGGGCTAAAAAAATCCAAACAATCAGCATATCCTGAGCCCGCCCAGCCTAATTCCAGTGTGCCTTCCCACTCAGCTAACAGAAGGCACAGAGTCGTTTGGTTTGCCGTAACAAGGAAGAACCCCTGGTAGAGATGCTAAAGAAAAGTAAACCAAAATACCGACTTGCCAAACACAGCCCAGGGTCCTCCTAGCTCAGATTTTGCAGGAAATGAAAACACACATGTACACACGGCCGTGCACACGTGCACACATTTACCCTGGGGGACTCTGGGAAGTGTCACAAGTCGATCGCTCGCTCACACGGAGGTCATGGCAGGTCACTTCAGGGTCTGGGCGGGGAAGGGAGTCAGCAGTCCGGCGAGTCTTCTCTACGAGGGGTCCTCCTTTAAAGAAGGGAGAAGGGAATCCTGCAGGAGGTTCGCAGAGGAGTCCCAGTCTCCCGGACCCCGGCGGTCCGCGGGGGAGAGGCGGGAAGCTCTCGGGGCCGCGGCAGACACCGAGCCACGCTGAGGTGATCCCAGACCCCAGGGAGTCGCCCCGCCAGCCCCCTCCTCCGCCCCGCCTGCCACGCGTTCCCGGGCCTCGCCTTCCTCTCGCGCGGGCCTGGACCGTCGAGACCCTCCAACTCCTTGAGGACCTCCTCACCCGCGGGAGGTGGAACCCGGGAGACAGGCAGACAGCGAGGTACAGGGAAACTCCGCTATTCCAGCGGCTGCAGACGTTGCGAACGCTGAACTCCCGGGAAAGCTGCCGGCTCTGACCCTACTTCCTGTCGCGGAGCGGAAGTGACGGCCTGAGGAGGAGCGCGGGTCTGGAGCTGGTTGCTAGGAAACGAGGGAGGGGCGTGGCCGAGCACCCTGAGCCTGGGCGAAGAAAACGAGATTCCCTGACAGCAGTCTGTTCCCCATCCAGGTCTTCTACCCAATCCCTAAACTCTGAAGCTTTCTGACATCTCCCAGGACCTGTTCAGATGCCCTTCACCCAAGTACACCAGAGCAGAGTCCTTTAAGAGGATTCACAGGCTTAGGAAAGTTAATATATCCCAAGTTGAATTTTTTAAGAGATTTATAGAGGTATTATTTACATACTATAAAGTTCACCTGTTTGAAATACACAAATTAATGGATTTATATATATATATATTTTTTTTTTTACAGAATTGTGCAATCATACCTATAATCTAACTTTAGAACATCTTCCTCCTGACCCCCAAAATGAAACCCTGTAACTATTAGCAGTCACTCCCCATTCTGCCCATTGTTTCTCCCTATCCCAGCCCTAGGCAACCACTAATCTACTTCCTGTTTCTTGCCTATTCTGGACATCTTGTGTATATGGTATACAACATGTGGGTCTTTATGACTGACTTCTTTCACTTCATGTGTTTTTGAGGATTATTCCTGTTGTAGCTTGTATTTCATTCCCTTTTATTGCCAAATATTCTATTGCATGAATATTTCACATTTTGTTTACCATTCACTATTTGATAGACATTTGGGTTGTTTCCACTTTTTTGGTTATTACAAATAATGCTGCTATGGACATTCGTGCATAAGGCTTTTTGTGATCATATGTTTTCACTTCTCTTGAGTAAACACCTAGGAGTGGAAGTGAAACGGAGCAGGACCCTATGGTCCTTCCCAGCCGTGTCCTCTGCCTGCCTTTTGTCTGTGCAAAAACTTTAGCCAAAGAATAAGTTTAATCAGAGAAGTGAGAAAATGCAGAAACAAAGGAAAACAGTTCAACAAGACTAAATAATAATAGTTTAGTCATTAAGCATAGTCAAGGACCTTTAGCTCCTCCTCAAGCACTATAGATAATATTCTGAGCCATATCCTATGAGCTGTCTTGTAGATGCTGAGACCCCCCACCAGGTGGAAGAAGTTAACTACATGATGACCAGACTGTAGCCATGACTTAAGCTACCACAATTCCAAGAACTGGCCTCAAGGAACTGGGAACAAACCAACCCTAGAACTGAAGATTAATTGTACTTAAAGCAATCAAGATGACGCTGGTCAGACCACCACATGACCAGTTTCAAGGTGACTGTCAGAGCTGACAATGCTGTTTCTGCATGTACCCCCCTCCTTCTGTCTATAAAAGCTCTTGCTCCCTGATTGTCATGGCGGGAGTCAGCCTTTGGACAGAAGTCCACCCTCCCCCCGCAGTTGCTGGCATCCAAAATAAAGCAAACTTTCCTTTCCACCAATATTGGCTTTTGAGTGGCGAGCAGCCAGACCCCACTTTCAGTTACAGAAGTGTGGAGTCACATGGTAACCCTATGTTTAACGTATTGACAAACTGCCAAACTATTTGTCAAAGTTGCTGCATCATTTTACATTTCTACCAGCAATGTATAAGGGTTTCAATTTCTCTACATCTTCACTGACACATGTTATTATTTATCTTTTTTATTATGGCCATCCTATTAGGTGTCAAGTAGTATCTCATGTGGGTTTTACTTGCATTTTCTTAATAACTAATGATGTTGAGTATCTTTTCACGTGCTTACTGGCCATTCTTATATCTTCTTTGGAGTAACGTCTATTCAAACCCTTTGCCCATTTTTTTAATCCGGTTGTCTTTTTATTATTGAGTTTTAAGATTTCTTTATATATTATGGATACAAACCCCTTATCAGATTTGCAAATAGTTTTCCTCTATGCTGCCTTTTTCTTTTATATTGGTGTCCTTTAAAGCACAAAATGTTTTAATCCAGAGCTGATTTTTTTTTATTATCCCAGCAACTTCCTCTCCTCCATTCTTCCCCATTTCAGTAGGCAGCACTACTACCCACTGGGTTCCTCAAACTACAGATTTGGAAGTCCTTAGATCATCCTTGACATTTTTCTACTCTTTCCCTCTTTCACCCACCCATCACCTGCTCTTGTTGATTCCACCTCCAAAATATGCTTTGAAGCCACCCACTGCCATCTCTCCAGGGCCTAAGCCAAACCACCATTATTCTTATGATGTCTGGATTTTGAAATCTACTACTCAGAAAAGGCATTCTGCACCCACAATATTATTTTTTATACTCCTGCCAGGATTTCTTCTGGGTCTTTTCATATTTTTAAGTTTCTGAAGTATGGATCCAACTTTATTTTTCCTCTAGAGGGATAACATATCAAAACATGTTAACAAGTAATCCATTTTTCCTCCAGTTATTTGAAATGACATATTTACCATATACAAATTTCCTATATATAGTGAGTCTTCTGATGAACTCTCTCTTCTGTCCATTGAGTTGCCATTTAATTCATCTGGGAGTACTGTTTTAATCACTACAAAATTGTTTCAACATCTAACATGGCTACTATTCCAGTAATCATTTTTAGAATACAGCTACAGTTATAAGACATGTATGCTTACATCCTTCCAGATTCTCCCCCTTGTTTTTAGACTAAAGTTAGAAATCCTTAGTTTGGCCTACAAGACCCTGCATGATCTGACCCCTGCCCACCCTGACAAAATCTGCTCATCTTTCAAGTTCCAGATTAAGTGCCAACACTTCAGGAAAGCCTTCCCTGAAACCGCCCCCTGCCCATTATATAATAATCTCATGGACCCTAAACTTTTTCTTCATAGCACTTATCATTGAAATCATTTCATTTTAGGGGGTAACTATGTACTTAATGTCTGTTTTCCCACCAGACCATAAACTCCATGAGGACAGTGATTTTGTAATTCTTATTCACCAGGATATTTTCAACACCTAGGACAGTATCTGACACATGGTAGGCATTCAGTATATACTTGTTGAATAAATAGATGTGGCCTTGTCAGAAATGTTACCATTAAAGACAAGATCATGAGTCCCAGGATGAGGAAGTTCTAAAATAAATATGAGAATTAGTACAAATATTACTCAGCCATTAAAAAAAAATGAAATAATGCCATTTGCAGCAAGATGGATGGACCTAGAGAATATTATACTAAATGAAGTAAGCCAGACAGGGAAAGACAAATATCATATGATATCACTTATATGTGGAATCTAAAAAAATGATACAAATGAACTTATTTACAAAACAGAAACAGGCTCAAAGACATAGAAAACAAACTTATGGTTACAAAAGGGGAAAGGGGGGAGGGATAAATTAAGAGTTTGGGATTAACAGATACACACTAGTATATATAAAATAAACAACAAGGACCTACTGTATAGCATAGGGAACTATACTTAATATCTTGTAATAACCTATAATGGAAAATAATATATATGTATACATATACACATATATATGCCTGAATCACTTTGCTGTACACCTGAAACTAACATTGTAAATCAACTATTCTTCAATAAAAAAAACAAATAAATAAAAGAATTAGCACACACATGCAGTTATTTAGCAGTTAGTATTTTAAGATTACGTTTACATTTCAGACTCTGATTACCATGTAAGTGCTTTAAACATCTCTCCAATAGAGAAGTCATGGTGTAAAAATGTGATAAATCTGTCTCAGTTTAGAGTACTACTGCATTTTCTCCACATCTATTTTTTCCCCACCACTACATTTTGTGAAATAACTCATGAAATATTTTTTAATGCTTTCTGTACTCGCCTCTTGGTTTTCTTTCCTTTCCTTTCTTTTCTTCTGTTTATAAATAGCAATCATGTCTACCTGTGGAGATTTTTTTTATGTTCTTTTTTTTTTTTTTTTTTTGCGGTACGCGGGCCTCTCACTGTTGTGGCCCCTCCCGTTGTGGGGCACAGGCTCCGGAAGCGCAGGCTCAGCGCCCATGGCTCACAGGCCCAGCCGCTCCGGGGCATGTGGGATCTTCCTGGACCGGGGATCGAACCCATGTCCCCTGCATTGTCAGGCGGACTCTCAAACACTGCGCCACAAGGGAAGCCCAGTGGAGATTTTTTAAAAAGAATCTCACCTAGTGTTTTTCAGAGTAAATTAAAAAATAAAACTTCCTTGCCACTGGCAGAGTAAAAAGAAGAAACAGCCAGCAAACACTCCTCTATTCTCTGGCCAGCAGCCTCTCAACTGCATTGTGGCAGTGACAGAAAAAATAAATGTTTCTGGAAAGTAGCTGTACCATAGAAACTATACTTTCCACCCCATTCTACCCCTTGAATATAAGTGGGGCCATTTGACTAGCTCTCACTATGAAGTACAAGTGGAAATTACGTGTTTCACTTCTAGGTCAAGGCAGTTAAGAGGGGAATGAACTTCACTCTTTCCTTCCCTTCAGCCTAGATGCAGGGGATTTCAAGGCCGTAGGTAATGCCAGAGCCACAAAATGGTAGAAGCCTGTGTCCCTGAATTACTGTCTGAAGAAAGACCACCTGTTAAACACCAACACCCATATAAGACCTTTACATAAGCAAAAGCAAACATCCATGAGTTAAGCCAGTGAAATGCTGATGTTTATTTGTTACGGACATTAGCCTTACCTTAACACACACTTCATCGTCGTCCTGACCTCTCCTCATTCCTCCCTCCCCCAGGCTGCTTTTGCCTCACTTCCAATCCCGGGAGGTGTCCACGTGGACTCTCTGCAAGCCTTGCATCCTAAGGAAAAGGGGTAAAGAGAATCCCTAATGTAAACAACACCCTGCAGTTAATAGTATATCTTTTCTTTTTTTTTTGTAGATGATTGCAGGATGATAGATGTAAAAGGAATTGGAAATTATCAATTTGTAACCTGCAGTATAACAACTGGTTCCCACAAGGATCATCGATGGATTCTAAAATCATTGGGTGAAAGGCTGTGGGGCAACAAGATAGACTAGACTCATGGTGCCCAAAGAATACCTACAGGTTACTTTCTACATTAGAAAGGGGGAGAAATAAATCTTTTATAGTGGAAAACTCTGGCAGTAAACCCTTTATCTACATGTTCAAATGTAACATGACCATCAGTACACAGTATCACCCAGTAAAGCATTCTTACCAAGAATCTTTAACCTGAATCTAATCAAGCCCCTAGACCTCACTGTCCAATATGGTAGACACTAGCCACATCCGACACATTTGAAATGTGACTACTCCAAATTGAGATGAAAACACACAGCATTTAAAGAACTTAATACCAAAAAAATTTTTAAAGTCTCATTGATACCTTTTCAATATTTATTATACATTGAAATCATATTTTAGAAATAATAGGTTAAATAAATATCTTGTATATCTTATTAAAATTAATTTAATTTTTTTTTTACTTTTTTAAATGTGTCTACCAGATAATTTTAAATTACATATGTTGGCTCAGGCTATATTTTTATTAGCAAGCCTTGCTCTAGTCCTAACTTCCAGACCATAAAAAAATAAAATAGAGGAATAATTTAAGCCATATCATCAGGAAACAATCTTATGAACCTAGAAAATTGAACGTTAGCCTGGATTCTTCAAAAAAAATGTGGAGACACTTTTCTAGACTAAAAGACTCTAAACATACATAAAACTCAAATGCAATGTGTGAACCTCAACCTGATTCAGGGTTAGAAACAGCCATAAAAGGTATTTTGTGCAAAGTTGGGGAAATCTGAATATGGACTGAATATTTCAGATAGAAAGAAGTGACCAAAAGTGTTTCAAAAGTGTTTCAAACCACTAATTATTTCATTTTGCTATCACTTTCTGGGTCTTATTTAAAAACACCTAAGCTGTCTGACTTAGAGCTGCATCCCTTCATGCACTAAGGGACTGGCAGACAGAGTCCAGAAAGCTGGACTCCTTTGAATATGGAATTGGGTGAAACTTTGTTCTTGAATAGATGGGAATGCAAGAGTGAAAGAAAGTTTTTAAAAGAAGATGAGAGGGCTTCCTTGGTGGCGCAGTGGTTGAGAGTTCTTTTGCCGATGCAGGGGACACGGGTTCGTGCCCCCGTCCGGGAAGATCCTACATGCTACAGAGCAGCTGCGCCCGTGAGCCATGGCCGCTGAGCCTGCGCGTCCGGAGCCTGTTGCTCTGCGACGTGAGAGGCCACAACAGTAAGAGGCCCGCGTACCGCAAAAAAAAAAAAAAAAAAAGAAGATGAGAGTTGTCAAAAAAATAAAATGATTTTAATGATAATAAGTGCTATGAAGAAAATGTACAAGGGTCTGTTGAGGATATATAACAGGGGGAGGGTAGCATTCAGGGAAGACATTCCTGAAGGGTTGGCACTTCATCTGGGAATTGGAAGATGAGCAGTTGGCTACGTAAAGAGTAGGGGAAAGTGTTGTAGGCAGAGGAAAGAGTAAAAGTGAAGCCTGGTGATGGGAGAATTTTGAACCAAGGTACCAAGAGAAGTCTGGTGTAAGGGGTGGGGAGGGACAGTGAGTGGACCCAACTCCAATGCGAGGCGGGCACACAGAATCCACTCATCAGAGCCATCCCTCTACTCCAGCACTGTTCTTCCACTTCTGCTCCTCCACCAACTCTCTTCCACAAAGGATCTGGAGTGACTCTACAAAGTTAAATCAGACAATGAGAACAGAAACAATATATATTCATTTAAAAGAACAAAGAAGGGTTTCTCTGGTGGCATAGTGGTTAGGAATCCACCTGCCAATGCAGGCGACACAGGTTCGAGCCCTGGTCCGGGAAGATCCCACATGCCGCAGATCAACTAAGCTTGTGTGCCACAGCTGCTGAGCCTGTGCTCTAGAGCCCGCAAGCCACAACTACTGAGCCTACGTGCCACAACTACTGAAGCCCGCATGCCTAGAGCCCGTGCTCCAAAACAAGAGAAGCCACCACAATGAGAAGCCTGCACACCGCAACAAAGTGTGGCCCCCACTCGCGGCAGCTAGAGAAAGCCCACGCACAGCAATGAAGACCCAACGCAGCCAAAAATAAATAAAAGAACAAAGAACTAGCACTTAGAATCAGTGAATTGAACTGCAGATGAATTTTCAATTGAGCTTTGAAATTGTGGCAACTAATCCCTAGAGTTAAATTTGTGGTTTACACATCTCACATTGTCCAGGAAAGGGAAATAAACTAATTAATAGGGAAAGAAAACTTTTCCCTAGACCAGCTTCAAGATGGGATTTTTCCTTTGAATCTTTATAGAAAAGACATTGGTTAACATGTTAAGTAAGCATCAGAAGCAAAGATTTCCTACAGAGTTAGATAAATGATTCAGTAAGTATGGTGCCTACCACTTGGGACCTATTCAATAATAGGCTTATAGCATCTTCTGTTTTTCTAGGTAATTGATCTCCATCTAAACTCCCTCGCCTGAAATGCAAATCAAAACTACAATGAGGTACCACCTCATACCAGTCAGAATGGCCATCATCAAAATGTCTACAAATAACAAATGCTGGTGAGAGTGTGGAGAAAAGGGAACCCTATTGCACTGTTGGTGGGAATGTAAATTGGTGCAGCCACTATAGAGAACAGTATGGAAGTTTCTCAAAAAACTAAAAATAGAGTTGCCATATGATCCAGCAACCCCACTCCTAGGCATATATCCAGACAAAACTATAATTTGAGAAGATACATGCACCCCTATGTCCATAGTAGCACGATTTACAATAGCCAAGACATGGAAGCAACCTAAATGTCCAGCAACAGATGAATGGATAAAGATGTGGTACATATAGGGCTTCCCTGGTGGGACAGTGGTTGAGAGTCCGCCTGCCGATGCAGGGGACACAGGTTCGTGCCCCAATCTGGGAAGATTCCACATACCCCGGAGTGGCTGGGCCTGTGAGCCATGGCCGCTGCACATCCAGAGCCTGTGCTCAGCAACGGGAGAGGCCACAACAGAGAGCGGCCTGCATACCGCAAAAAAAAGTTGTGGTATATATATACAATGGAATACTACTCAGCCATTAAAAAAAGAAATCTTGCCATTTGCAACAACATGGATGGACCTAGAGATCATCATACTAAGTGAAGTAAGTCAGAAAGAGAAAGACAAATACCATATGATATCACATGTGGAATCTAAAACAAGACACAAACGAACTTCTCTATGAAACAGAAGCAGACTCACAGATATAGAGAACAAGGGTGCCAAGGGTGGGGGTAGGTGGATGAGGGATGGAGTGGGAGTTTGGGATTAGCAGACTCAAACTACTTTATACAGAATGGGTAAACAACAAGGTCCTACTGTATAGTATCGGGAACTATACTCAATATTTTGTAATAAACCATAATGGAAAATTTAAAAATTAAAAATAGACTTCTTCATGTACCACAATGTTCATTGCAGCTCTATTTACAATAGCCAGGACATGGAAGCAACCTAAGTGTCCATCAACAGATGAATGGATAAAGAAGATATGGCACATATATACAATGGAATATTACTCAGCCATAAAAAGAAAAGAAATTGAGTTATTTGTAGTGAGGTGGATGGACCTAGAGTCCGTCATACAGAGTGAAGTAAGTCAGAAAGAGAAAAATAAATACCGTATGCTAACACATATATATGGAATCTAAAAAAAAAAAAAAATAGTTATGAAGAACCTAGGGGCAGGACAGGAATAAAGATGCAGATGTAGAGAATGGACTTGAGGACACAGGGAGGATGAAGGGTAAGCTGGGATGAAGTGAGAGAGTGGCCTGGACTAATATATACTACCAAATGTAAAATAGATAGCTATTGGGAAGCAGCCGCACAGCACAGGGAGATCAGCTCGGTGCTTTGTGACCACCAGGAGGGGTGGGATAGGGAAGGTGGGAGGGAAATGCAAGAGGGAGGAGATATGGGGATATATGTATATTTATAGCTGATTCACTTTGTTATAAAGCAGAAACTAACACACCATTGTAAAGCAATTATACTCCAATTAAGATGTTTAAAAAAAAAAAAGAAATAGACTTCTTCTCTCAAGTTCTTTGGTTTCAAGCATCATCAGTATGCTGACAATAATTTCTTTTTCTCTCAAACCCTTACCCAGCCCCAGAGCTCCTGTATCCAATATCTATTTGACCTTTATACTTAAGCATGTAATAATAAACTTAAAAGTTACCCCTTGTACAGGGCTTAAATTGTGCCAGATATTAATCCATTTCAACTGTGCACACATTCCATGAAGTAGATTAACTCCACAGCCCCACTTTTCAGATGATAAAATGGAGGCACAGAGAGATTAATACCTTACCTAAGATCAAATTCTTAGTAAGTCAAAAGTAGTAAATGAGAAACAAAGACATTGATACGCTAGACAAAAATATGTGCTAGTTTTTTTGAGTGAGGACAATATCTGGCTAGGCAGTAGGTTTATCGAGGGTCTGTTCATCAGTGATTATTTTTTATGACCACTGTTTTCATGTTCAGCTTTGTAACTTTGGGCATTCGATAATAAATACATGAGAAATGAAGGTTCTCTGCAGTAACTTTATCTCATAATATTTTGGATTAAATGAGATAACACTAATATATATTAGGATTTTGACATATCTTAAACGTTCAAAAGTGTGAGTGTGTGTGTGTATCCATTTGAAAGGATATATACCAATGTTAATAGAGATTCTCTCTCATTGATTTATATTTTTTAAAGTTAACATTTTATTTTATTTTTTTAATGAAAATATAGTTGATTTACAAAGTTGTGTTACTTTCAGATGTACTGCAAAGTAGTGATTCAGTTATACATATATATATTCTTTTTCATAAAAGTTAACGTTTTAAATGCTAATTTTCTACATGTATTACTCATTTTTCTTATTCATAGTTAATATGTTTTATTATAAAAAAGTGAGACAATATAAAAGGGAGAAGATGCATAATTCTGTCAATATTTCAGTGTGTGTCTATTCTTCCACATTATTTTGAATGCTTATTCGTTCATGTTTGTTTTTCACAAAAATAGGATTATACAGTGTATACTAATTGATCGATGAAAACTCCATGCAGTTTTGGAAGCTGCAATGTATATGTATATAGGTTATAATCAGATGGATGAGTCTGTGAGTGAAAAGAAGGCCTGATATATCTATACATTCTATTGGTCAATGTTTTCAGGAATATTTGACAAAGGTAAAGTGTCATTTTTGAATTAATTTCAGATGCTGCAGGTTCATCCAACATCTAGTCCTAACCAACTTCTCCCTTGCTGCCTCTACTATAGAGGCTGTGAAATCTGAATACTTTTTTTTTCCAACCTTCTTTACACTAGAAGTGGCCTTGGTGTGTTTTGCCCGTTGAGATGTAAGGAGAAATCTGTTGGCACTATCTTTTTCCCTTTGACCTTCTTCCAGCCCTGATCACAGATTGTCCAGAGCTGCAATAGCCATAATGTGACCACAGTTTAAGACCATGAGAAAAAAGAAAAGAGAATCACAGAAATTCTGGCCCTGATAATGGTCAAGCCTCTGAACCAATGTCAACAGCCCCAATCTCCAAATTTCTCATAATAGGAGCAAAATAAGCATTTGTTTAAGTCACTGTTGGTTGGATTTTCTGCTACTTTTAACCAAATAGCTCCCTTAACTGATAAGTTACTGTAAAAAGTTAACAAATTTATCTTACTCTAGAACTTTTAAAGTCACTTAATTACAGGGGACATCACTGTTCAGAGTTTGCCATTATACTGGGGCTGGCTTTTATATTATGGTCTGACCTTTACAGGTCTCTTGTTTATAGCAGGTAGGGATGCCCATGTGGCTTGAAAAATAAAACTAAACCCATGGCCTTTAGTTCATGTGTTTCTAGCAGCTGAATGTGGTTTGCCTGCAGGAATGAAAATTCCCCAGAAATGTTAATTGATTCAGTTTGACAGTGCTTGCCACATAATAAATCAATACCATGATGTTTTTGTGAACTACTGATAAAGATGGTGGTATAGGGAAGAATCTGGTAGTTATAGAATAGGTATGGTTGTTTTGATTGTTTTGTTTTGTATTTAATGAAATTCAGGAAGATTGAGACTCCTTTCTCCTGATTGAGACCCTCATATATATATGGACCTACACATTTTAGTTACCTATTGCTATATAAGAAATTATCTCAAAACATAGTGGTTTAAAATAAAAAGAATTGACTATCTGTCATGGTTTCTGTGGATCTGGAATTCAGATGAGGACAGCTTATCTCGGCTCTACTTGTCTGGGGCCTCAGCTGGAGACTTAAAGTCTGGGAGTTGAAATCACCTAAGGCTCTTTTACTCACAAGTCTGGAGGTTGGTGTTGGCCATGGTGGAGGCCTGGCTGCGGTTGTCAGCTGCAGCCCCACACAGAGCCTCTCCATGTGACCGGGGCTTCCTCACAACATGGTAGATAGGTTTCCAGGGTGGGTATCCAGAGAGAGAGCCAAGGGGAAGCTGTGTTGCCTTTTATAATCTAGCCTCAGTGTGACACAGTGTCACATCTGCCACCTTACATTTGGTGAGGCAATTACAAAGGTCCACTCAGATTCAAGGGAAAGGGACATAAACCCCCTCCCTTGACTATACACCTCTCAGTGGAGGCATGTCAAGGTCACATTATAAGAAGAGCAAGTGGGATGAAATATGTATAATATATATATATGTTCTTTATGGATAACAGTATGGAGGTTCCTCAAAAAAAAAAAACAAACATAGAACTACCATATGATCCAGCAATCCCACTTATATGTATATGTCCAAAGGAAATGAAATCAGGATCTCGAAGAGATATCTGCACTCCCAAATTCTTTGCGACATTATTCACAGTAGCCAAGATATAAAAACAACCCAAGCTTCCGTCAAGGGATAAAGATGTTGTGGTATAGACATACAATGGAATATTGTTCAGCCATGAAAAGAAGGAAATCCTGCCATTTGTGACAACACGGATGGGCCTTGGGAACCGTGAGCTGTGTGAAATAAGTCAGAGAAAGACAAATACTGTATGATACCATTTATATGTGGAATCAGAAAAAGCCAAATTCATTAAAAAAGAGAGTAGAATGGTAGTTACCAGGGGCTGGGAGGTGGGGAAAATGGAGAAATGTTAGTCAAGGGTACAAAATTTTGGTTATGAGTAAGTTTGGGGTATCTAATGTATAACATGGTGATTATAGTTAATAATACTGTATTATATACTTGAAAATTGCTAAGAAAATAGATCTTAAATGTTCCCACCACAAATAAAGAAATGGTAATTATGTGAGGTGATGGAGGAATTAGCTAGCACTATGGAGGTAGCCATTTTGCAATATATGTATAGCAAATCAACATGCTGTACACCTTAAACTTACCCAATGTTATATGTCAGGTATAACACATGTATAACTTAAACTTACACAAGGTTGCATGTCAAATACATCTCAATAAAGTTGGAAAAGAAAAACTCTCCGTGAACAAAATGAGTTTACTATATGTATATTCCATGACTTTCACATTTATTTCTACATTGAGCATTTTTGTCATGGACTTTTTTATCCTTTGTGTGAGTAATTTACTTGTGTATTACTTGGGGGACTATTTGTCTTAAAAATTGTTTGTTTTTTGTTAGGTTTTTGACCATCCCCTTCCCTATCCTGAAATCTAACCTCAGAAGAAATCAGCAATTTTAATGGGAGGGCATGAAGAGATACAATTTCCTTAAGAACACTTGGATAACTCTTTGTCTTTTATTAAGCACTATACATGCCATGTAAGCCTGTCTTTGCTGCTTCTCCTTTTTCATATTGGTCATTCACTAAGCATAAAAAGACATCTAATATTTAAGATCCAGCTTGCTAATAAAGATAAAACTGGCAGGTTTCCCCCCTCCTCTCCACAGTGTGTCCCACCAGCGGCACACAAAGCAATTACAACTCACCAGTTAGGCCTTTCCTGTGTGATAGCGTCAGCAATTTTGCTCAGGGCTTCTTTTTTGGATGAACAATGGCAGAAATAATGGCCTAATTCACTAAAAACAAAAACAAAAACCCATCCCTGTCGCTTTCTCCAAAACAATGCAATTTTTTAAATTAAAGTATAGTTGATTTACAATGTTGTGTTAATTTCTGCTGTACAGCAAAGTGATTCATTTATATATATATTCTTTTTCATATTCTTTTCTATTATGGTTTATCCCAAGATATTGAATATAGTTCCCTGTGCTATATAGTACAACCTTGTTGTTTATCCATTCTATATGTAATAGTTTGCATCTATTAATCCCAAACTCGCAGTCCTTCCCTCCCCCACCCACCTTCCCCCTTGGCAACCACAAGTCTGTTATCTATGTCTGTGAGTCTGCAAAACAATACAATATTAACCTAAATCCTTCCTAATTAAACCAAGTCCATGAAATTATGCATTTTAATCCAATGAAGATTTTTAACAATATCAAAGTGAAAGAGATTCTTTAGAAAAATATGAAAACTGAAGAATTAATATGAGCTCAGAGGAAAACAAGTCCTGATCTGTTTGAATTTCCTGTGTTTTAAATATATTTACAAGTTTTTTTTTTATGGATCCCAGTAAAGTCTTACTTCGTCTTCCAGTGCTGGTGTTAACACAGTTTGACACATCCTCGAGCCTTTCCATGCAATTTGAAGGGAGATGTTTGAAATATCCTGTTACTTCAGGGAACAAAGCAGTCATGGAGATTTCAACACCAATAACAACTAATTCTTACCTCATTCCCTAGAGGGCATTTCCGAACTTCTCTGGGGTTCACTTTATTTTCCAACTCCCCAATGCAGAAAATTGGACATAATCATCTCTCTCTACATTAAAGGAGCTAGGAAAAAGACCCTTTAACATTTCACCATATCTAAGATAATACAGTAACGATAGACAGTAACGCAATAGAAAACCCCTCTTCATCCCAGGGGCTGGGGAGTGGGCCACAGTGCTTTGTGAACAGAATTCCACTAGAGGGCAGTGAGCCCCGGGGAGGATCACGGCTAATGTGCCCAGGGGGTTGGATTAAGAATGTAGCAAAAATGGCAAATGTTTGCGATATAATGTTAAGTGAAAAAAAAAAAAAATAGAATTCAGATACTCTAAGAATTATGTATGCTTTTGTGGACAAGCATCGCATAGTAGTTAAGAGCTTAATCTTGATCTTATTCGGAATCATCCCTGTCTTCACTTACAAGCCCTGTGTCTTTGGATGAGTTGCTTAAAAACACTTGAGCCTCGGTTTCCTCATCTGTTAAATGGAGACAATTACAGATACCACCTAGGGCTGCTATGAGCATTCAAAGGGATCATATATGTAAAATGTCCAGCATGGTGCCAAGCATACAGTATTGCTCAACAAAAAATGCAGGTTGATGACAATAATGACAAAAAATACTAAAAAGGAGTATAAGACAATTAAAATAATTTTAGTTATTGGACTAAGTTCTTTATAGGTTTATTGAATTGCTTTATCTTATTGAAATTTATATTAGAGAGTTTGTGGTGGAATATATTTTTACTTTAAGTGAAATTATGCTCTTAGATAAATATTCTGTTTTTTCTAATATCCTATCTTCAGCACTTTTAAACTTAAGAGTAAAAAATTTTCATGTCGCTACAAAGTGTTATTTTAGTCATTTTAATGTATGGAATATCATTATCACATTTTTGCTATTTTTTTATACTAATTTTTTTTTAATTTTTAATTTATTTTATTTTTGGCTGCGTTGGGACTTTGTTGCTGTGCGTGGACTTTCTCTAGTTGCGGCAAGCAGGGGCTGCTCTTCGTTGTGGTGCGTTGGCTTCTCATTGCAGTGGCTTCTCTTGTTGCGGAGCACAGGCTCTAGGCATGCGGGCTTCAGTAGTTGTGGTGTGCAGGCTTGGTAGCTGTGGCTCGGGGGCTCTAGAGAGCAAGCTCAGTAGTTGTGGCGCACGCGCTTAGTTACCCCACAACATGTGGGGTCTTCCCGGACCAGGGCTTGAACTGTGTCCCCTGCATTGGCAGGCGAATTCTTAACCACTGCACCACCAGGGAAGTCCCACATTTTTGCTACTTTTAAAAATTTCCTAACTGAATCATCTGTCAACATCCCAAGGGAAAAAAATGTAATATATAGATAATTTGTCTTCTAAGCCTTTTAAATATTATTCCTCATGACCTCTGTAGCCTCAGGGATGGTACAGTATATTTCTCTCACAATTCTCAGTGTAAAAATTTTTTATCTGATGGAAAATAGAAATATTTAATAGATTGTACCTATGCCAATTACTCATCACAAAATGATTCTTCAAATATGAGTTCCAATAATCATTTAGGAGTTTCTTTACAAAGTAACTATATGTTACAGAGGCAAATAGGGCAGAGTAACTTAAGGCTAAAATATTCCATCACTGACAGTGAACGGTCATTCAGAAATAAAGATTTAATGCCTCAGAAATTATGGTGAGTCAAACTGGAAATATTTAATTTATAAAGCTTTGATTTATATATTGTTCACTGTTCCTAGCCTTTTTAAAAGTAGCTGACTCACCACCAGTCATCATGTGAAAAAGATCAAATAAAGGCTAACCCCAGGCTAGCCCTAGGCAATAGCTGTCATCTCAGACAGCTAGATTTGCCTCAATTGTAACCACCATTCCTACATCATGTCCATCACCAGTGTCACCAAGATGACCACCATCTCCCATCACCAACATCAGCACCATCACCAACATCTCCACCACCACCATTACTTCCTCTGCCTTGACTAACTCATTGTACACTTTTTTTAAATCTCCCTACTTACTTGATCCCACATGTTTAGTTAATAGAGAGGAGGGAAATTGGCTAGGGATTTCCTTTTCATAGTTGTATTCTAACTTCACGTTTAAATTACAATATATTCTTATGAAACTAATGATGACAGGTAGTCACCTCCATATCCAAACCAGGATGGAGTCTTAGAACATCAGGCTCCTGATGACCACTAAGAAACACCATTAGACCAGAAAGCTGAGGTACTGTCCTCCAACATACTTGCCCATCACAAATGTACTGTGATGGATTCCAAGGAAAGTTCTCAGCACCAGGGTATACTCCAGAAAACAAGGGCCTCCATAAGTATCAAGGAGAAAAATAAACAGTGTAAATAAAACATGACAGCTGCTTCAACTTACTTAGTCTCTGATCCCTGCCCTTTCGGTGGCCCTGACCTACACAGAGCTGGGCTTCCAGGGTATCAATGAGCTTGACCAGTTTAGTAAGAACAATAATTTGCTGGATTATAGGATTTGGCTCAATATTCTAGATGTAAAAGATATTGCATACAGTGGTTCCTAAACCTGGCTGATAATAAGAACCACTTAATGAAGGCTAATTTTTTGTTTCTATAAAACAAGTTCTAAACTGACAAAGGATTAATCTCCAAAATTTACAAGCAGCTCAATAACAAAGAAACAAACAACCCAATCCAAAAATGAGCAGAAGACCTAAATAGACATTTCTCCAAAGAAGACATACAGATTGCCAACAAACACATGAAAGAATGCTCAACATCATTAATCATTAGAGAAATGCAAATCAAAACTACAATGAGATATCATCTTAAACCGGTCAGAATGGCCATCATCAAAAAATCTAGAAACAATAAATGCTAGAGAGGGTGTGGAGAAAAAGGAACACTCTTGCACTGTTGGTGGGAATGTAAATTGATACAGCCACTATGGAGAACAGTATGGAGGTTCCTTAAAAAACTAAAAATACATACGACCCAGCAATCCCACTATTGGACATATACCCTGAGAAAACCATAATTCAAAAAGAGTCATGTACCAAAATGTTCATTGAAGCTCTATTTACAATAGTCAGGACATGGAAGCAACCTAAGTGTCCATCAACAGATGAATGGATAAAGAAGATATGGCACATATATACAATGGAATATTACTCAGCCATAAAAAGAAATGAAATTGAGTTATTTGTAGTGAAGTGGATAGACCTAGAGTCTGTCATACAGAGTGAACTAAGTCAGAAAGAGAAAAACAAATACCGTATGCTAACACATATATATGGAATCTAAGAAGAAAAAACAAAAAGGTCATGAAGAACCTAGGGGTAAGATGGGAATAAAGACACAGACCTACTAGAGAATGGACTTGAGGATATGGGGAGGGGGAAGGGTAAGCTGTGAGAAAGCGAGAGAGAGGCATGGACATATATACACTACCAAACGTAAGGTAGATAGCTAGTGGGAAGCAGCTGCATAGCACAGAGAGATCAGCTTGGTGCTTTGTGACCACCTAGAGAGGTGGGATAGGGAGGGTGGGAGGGAGGGAGATGCAAGAGGGAAGAGATATGGGAACATATGTATAACTGATTCACTTTGTTATAAAGCAGAAACTAACACACCATTGTAAAGCAATTATACTCCTATAAAGATGTTAAAAATAAACAAAACAAGTTCTAGAAGCTTGGGATTCTATCATTCAAAGACTCCTCCAGGTGATTCTGATGATTCTCTATGCTTGAACACCACAGGATACAGATGGCAGTTTCAGCTCTTCATCATCCTGACATCACAGAACTCCCCGATCTGAGTATTCTTTGGCTGATGACAATAGAACAGCTGTGGGACCACACCAGGAAATAAGTGCCTGAGAGCCTGAGGTGGAATCCCTGGCTTCTCCTCGCTCAGCTCTGGCCCCACGAGGCAGGGAACTCAACCTACAATAGATGATAACAGGATGCCTGCAGGCCTTAGGAAAGTGTTGGGGCAAGAAATCTTTTATCATCCAGTCTCAGTTTTCAACTGACCAAGAAGATATGGTAGCTTTTATTGGAGCTCCAGAGCTATGCAAAGGAGGCCCAGGGGTCAAGGGCTTCAAAGGTCTCTAATCTAGTAGGATGATCTACTCTGTTTCACAGCCTGAAAGACTCTCATCCAGAAACTACCCTGGATGACTCCATTTAAAACCTTAATATAATCACAAAGACTTTGGGAGTTAGGAATAGGCCAAGGTCATATATCCAAACAAAATTATAATTCAAAAAGATACATGCACCCCTATGTTCATAGCAGCACTATTCATAATAGCCAAGACATGGAAGCAACATAAATGTCCGTCGACAGATGAATGGATAAAGATGTGGTACATATATACAATGGAATATCACTCAGCCATAAAAAAAGAATGGAATAATGTCATTTGGAGCAACATGGATAGACCTAGCGATTATCATACTGAGTGAAGTAAGTCAGAAAGAGAAAGACAAATATCATACTATGTCACTTACATGTGGAGTCTAAAATAGGACACAAATGAACTTATCTATGAAACAGAAACAGACTCACAGACATAGAGAATAGACTGGTGGTTGCCAAGGGGGGCGGGGAGAGGAGGGATGGATTCGGAGTTTGGGATTAGCAGATGCAAACTATTATATAGGGAATGGATAAACAACAAGGTCATAGCACAGGGAACTATATTCAGTATCCTGTAACAATGGAAAAGAATATATATATATGCATATATATACACACATATATATGCATATATATATACACATACACACACACACACACACATATATATATATATATCTGAATCATTTTGCTGTACACCTGAAACTAACACAACATTGTAAATCAACTATACTTCAATTTTTATAAAATCATAAAAGGAAAAGGCCAAGGTGATGTAAGAATCTGATATATCCTTTCCCAGTTCTAAATCTAAATGGGGACACTTTGGCAACAAACTTCACTTAAGACTGCCCCCACCACCATACAAAGACTTTCCTACTTGTATCCTCAAAAAGAAGGGCTATGTCCCCTCCTCACCATTGTCTTCCTCCATCATATATTCCAGCTACTGCCTCTTTGATCAGCAAGGAAATCATCCCTCTCCATGGCCAACCGCACGATCTCTGACTCTAGCATCCTTATTATATTTTTATTCTGTAGGATACCACTCAAAGATATCAAAACATTCATCCATCTTCCCACTTCCCACCCTCTATAAACCATTTACCTAATAGAGCACAACATTTGGGTTCAGAGTTGCTGAACAGAACTGAAGTTGCTGAGGTTGCTCAGTTGCTGAACAGCTGCTGAGGCAGAACTCCTGGAGTTAAAGGCTGATCGAGTTACCATGACATTTGGATACAATTCTCCACCCAGAATGTGGCCTTCCACAATAATTAGGAGCCAGTCTGTGCCAAGATGCCATACCTACAGTTCACGAAGGCCTGCATGCCAGAGAGGTATAGAGAAACTCAAAGTGGTAGCTTTCATCTGACTCTCCTCCCACTGCTACTACCCCCACCTCTGCCGAAGACCAGAGGACCTCTGCTGGGAACACTCCTGGATAACAGAAATAGTCTGCCTGTTATGTGTATTCCAGAATCCCCCTTCCACCTGCCTCCACTGAAATTCCACTCTTCTCTGCTGGCCACAAAAACCCTATCTCACTTCATACCCCAGAGTCAAGACCTACTGAACCAAGACTGAAAAGATGCAGTGGGCTCCCGAGAATATCAAAGCTTGAACCAGTGCTTGGTTCACTAGGAAGGGAGGGGCTGCCAGAATAATCACGGAATTCTGGGTTTCACCTTTGAAATGGAATATACCAGACCATGTAAAGCCAAATGAATGGAGGGAATCAAAGGAAACACATCCGGGAATTCCCTGGTGGCCCAGTGGTTAGGACTCTGCGCTTTCACTGTAGAGGGCCCAGTTTCAATCCCTGGTCAGGGAAATAAGATCCTGCAAGCCACGCAGTGTGGCCAAAAACAAAAACAAAACAAAACAAAAACACACATAAGAAAACACATCCCATGCCAGTCCTTTAAGTGGATCTGACTTACCTACATATTGCCCTACAGAGAGCAAAGGAATGCACACGAGTGCCCACAGCCTATCCCAAGATTTGCCCATAATGTCCCTCATATACCTGCTCATATTTCCTTAGATCCTCGTCTTTGGTTTTGGAGTCTCGTTCAATTACATTGAGTACCATACCGTGTCCTTCCATTGTCCCCACGCACAACACACTGGCCTTCACCTGTCAGGTCAGAGAGATTTAAACAAGTTGGAAGGGGCTCACTCTCCTAAGCTTTTCCACTATAGGTAGGAAGTTGAAAATATAGAATTTTAAGACTATGCTTAGTATGTGAGCAAGGTTCTTTCTGTTCAGTTTAATACCTTAGATTCAGTATAGCTTTGTACTATGTCTGACTTTGGATTCCAGGAAAGGCCCAAACCACAAAGAATCTAACTTCCTCATATCCAGGAAGGCTGAGCTCTCTTATGGCAGCAATTGACACCATCTATGTTCTTCTGTTAATGTGGATCCAGCATGTAGGTAGGGACTTGGCAGAGTGACAGAGGATATGTTTGTCCAGGGGCAAAAGTAATTTATTAAGATGATGTAAGAGAGACAGGTCTTCTTTGAATTAATGATAAGGAAGCTATCTGGGGGTTTTATTAGTAGAATTATTTTAAATGTGCTGATTTGGGTGGTTTCTGGCTTTTCAGAGGATGACCTTTGAATTCAGCCTCAAATCCTGAAGCAGAAAGTGACCTTACAGTAAACTTTCAAAGACTTCTGACCCATGCCTGGGTTTAATTATCTCTTCCCAGTTGGGAACTTTGGCAAAGTTACAGAAGTGCTACTGCCCTGCCAGCAAGCTGACCATTCCTGTAGAGACTGGTAAGTCATTTTTGAGCTGGCTAGAATTCTCATCACACTTTACCGTAATTGATCCATGGAAAGCAAATTAATAGCATAAGTAGGAAGGTAAGTCACACTATGTGGGTTATTTGCCAAGTGGGCTGCAGTTCTGGCATGCATTTGGTGATAGATGTCAGTACTGGACGTGCTTGCAGCATTTAAATCTGGCCCATGAATTCAGTAGCTGGGACATCAAGCAACTCTCTCTTTTGGGCCACTCTCCACATTGAATCATCACATTTTGCTCCCCTTCTCTTGGACTCCCTCATTTAGCCTTAACTAGGATGATGTAATTTTATATCTAACACACTAGACACAATTCCACAGGACACATGTCACAGAATACAGGTAAGTCATGTGTTTTGCTACCTGAATATGGCTCAATGGAAAAGAGACTTTTTTAAAGCAGGATTTTAGCGTTTTAGGACATGTTAGTAAAAATTGTGCTAAGGATGATAGTACCCACATGAACTAGAATAAAGAGGAAAAATAGCCAGAAAACCAAACTCATGAGCTGGCAAATTAGGCGGCATCTGTTCAACCTGGCATAGCTTCTTGAAATAACTTCACACCATCCCAAAGGCTGGTGCTTCGCAAAGCTAAAGAGCCTTATGGATTGAACAAGCCTGAATCTGCAGCTAGCTCTGGCCCACAAACCTCCTCTTGCTTCTCTGGGCTGGACCTCCAACTTCACTGATCCTTTCCAGAGGGGGTGTGGCCCTGTCTTGAACTTGACCATGCTTCCACATTCCTGGCCATGATTTTGGTTCCTCTCAATGATTACCTTGCATCTCTGGCCTGGCAATGAGTCTGTAGATAATGTAGTTCAAGCACCCTCCTAGCTTGACTCTCCTCCCAATACCACCCTTCACCATGGTGGTGTCCCCTGGCTCCATGCAACAGCAGCTACCTCTTGGAATTTGAAAGGCGCTGAGGAGGTCTCCTTCTTCATTTCTTGCTTCTCTGTGGAAGCTTTCCTAGTGCATTCATGTAGAATTGGCAACCTCCTCTTTGTGCTCCCACTGTACACTTGTTGTAAAATTTGTTGAATTAATTAATTTACTTATGTGGCTATTTCCCCTACTCAACTTCTTAATGGCAGATACTAAGTATCATTTAACTTTTTAATTTCCCCATTGTCTTATACAGGGCATTCACAGCACATCATTAAGTCTTCAATAAATGCTTGATGAATAAATAAATGAATGACTGTTTTCATAATACCATCATCTTTTCCCCAACACCAGGCTGAAATGCTATTATCAGCTGAATCATTTCCACTTAAATCACCCTGAAGTTACTGGTATGTCTGTCTATCAATCACAGAAAATAATACATGTACTTCTAGGAAAGTCATATAAACTTTCAGAGTTCTTCACTCAAGATAAGAATGTTGAATTTATATAGTATATTTTCATTTATGTGTTATTTCTTTAGATGATTAATCATAACTGACATTAAGAACTTACTGTGTCCTAGGCACTGTTCTTAGTATTTACATATATTATCTCCATGAATCATTACTACAACCCTATGAAGTAGGTACTATTGTTACCTTGAAGAAACTAAATCTAGGATGGTTAAGAAACTTTTCAAAACTGACAAAGCTAGTAAGTGAGAGAACCAGCAATGAACCTAGTACCAGATTCCAGAGCCCCAATCTTACCCACTGCATAGCCCACCTCAGACAATAACTTGTTTGTCTACCCAAAACAACAGACAATGAAGATACACCTTCAAAGACCATAAAGAAGGAATTGGAGACCTCAGAAAGCAAAGTTATGGAGTGTATAGGCAAAGCCTAAAATCTAAATTCTGTGATTCCCTTGTCAGTTCTTCAGTGAAATATTGTACTAGTGGGCTACTCAAGCCAATGGACAACATAGAGAGTGAGAGAGCCTTACAATTCTTATGTCCAAGTAGATTTCACTGTCTCTATTATCTTTCTTTTTATTTGTTAACCTCGAGCTTATTATTTTTCCTCTTTATTCCAGTTCATTTGCCTTATATTATCTTCTCAGATACCTGATACAAGAAATGTACAGAAGAATGGGGAGACACATAGATTCAAGGTAAGGTAAATATGTAAATCAGGGAAGAAGATACGAGGACTGTCAGTGTGTAAGTACATCCCTGTTACAGCCATCACACCCCAACAATTTGGGGTGCCCTGCCCTACAACCCACAGAAGAAGAAATGGCCAATAAATGGAAAAATATTCAACTTCATTAGTAATCAGGCAAATAAAACACCAATGAGGTATCATTTCATATCCACCAGATTGGCAAAAATTTTTAAGTCTGGTAACACCAAACGTGGGGAAATGGGAACCTTCAACTCCTGCTTGTGGGCATGTAAATTAATATAACGATATCAGAGGGCTTCCCAGGTGGCGCAGTGGTTGAGAGTCCGCCTGCCGATGCAGGGGACACGGGTTCGTGCCCCGGTCCGGGAAGATCCCACATGCCGCGGAGCGGCTGGGCCCGTGAGCCATGGCCGCTGAGCCTGCGTGTCCGGAGCCTGTGCTCTGCAGCGCGAGAGGCCACAACAGTGAGAGGCCCGCATACCACAAAAAAAAAAAAAATATATATATATATATATATATATATATATATATAACGATATCAGAGTGTAATTTGGCAATACTTATTGAAGTTAAAGATTTATGATACTCTGTGTCCCAGAAATTCTGCTTCTACATATATCCTTAGAGAAACTCCACCACATGCATACTCGAGGATGTTATTTGAAGCATTGTGTTGTAATAGAAAAAAATAAGTGTACACTAATAACAGAATGAATAAATGAATTCATGTATATTCAAATGATGGAATACTATGTAGCAGTGAAATCAATAAACTTGATATATCAACAAAGATAGATTCCAAAAACAAAATGTTCAGTGAGGAAAGCAAGTTAGTGGACAAGATGTCATACAATATGATAACTTTTATCTAAACTTTGAAACACACACAGTTTTAAGTATTTTTCACAGATATGTACATGTAAACATTAGCATTACAACAAGCACAAGAAGGATGTCCATCAACACTGGAATAGCGGCTGCCTCTACAATGAGGGAGGGAACTAAGATTAGTGAAGAAAACAAAGGTGACCATATGTTTAATATTTCCTTCGTTTTAAAAAATGGTCTGAAGCCATGGAAAGAACGTAAATGTCCATCCACAAATGAATGGATAAAGATGTGGTACATATATACAATGGAATACTACTCAGCCATGAAAAAGAAAGAAATAATGCCATTTTTGCAAAAACATGGATGGACCTAGAGATTATCATACGAAGTGAAGTAAGTCAAATATCATATGGTATCACTTATATGTGGAATCTAATATATGACAAGATGAACTTGTTTACAAAACAGAAACAGACTCACAGATATAGAGAAGAGACTTTGTGGTTGCCAAGAGGGAGAGGGGTTGGGGGAGGGATGAATTGGGAGTTTGGGATTAGTACAGGCAAACTTTTATATAGAGAATGGATAAACAACGAGGTCCTACTATATAGCACAGGGAACTATATTCAATATCTTGTGATAAACCATAATGGAAAAGAATATGAAAAATAATGTACATATATGTATAAATGAATCACTTTGCTGTACAGCAGAAATTGACACATTATAAATCAACTATACTTCAATAAAATAAATTTTTTAAAATGGTCTGAAGCAAATATAACAAAATAACAAAGTTCGTGAAGTCTAGATAGCCACCGTTCAGTTGTTTGTAACGTTAGCCTTTCTGTTTCTCTGTGTGTTTAAAATGTTTCAGTAAAAAACCATTTCCCTATACTAAGCACTTTCAAAGCAGTTCAGCCCACGGTCTAGTAAGAGAAGCTGCAATTAAGGACAAAGAGTCTTGACATAAATGGATCCAGACAGCTCCAATCCTCCAGAGACTGTGAATTATTGTCAAAACCTGGCTGTTCATCCCCTAGATCAGAGGGCAGTTCCTCCTCAAGACCAGTCATGGTCATTTCCCAGCAAGAAAGATAGTTTGGATCTGTCAAACAGCCTTCTAATTTCTCTTAAAGTCAGGTAGAATTTCTGTGACTCACATTCTAATGTCGCTTGTCTTTGATAAATGTTGCCATCCACACAGGCATGAAACTGACAATACTAAATAATATTCAGTTTCCAATAAAAATATGGGAGGCATAGATTATAAAACAAAATTCCTTAATTGAGCCAAACCAAATTGTTTTGGTGCAAAATTCTTTTTTTTTTTAAATTATTTATTTATTTATGGCTGCGTTGGGTCTTTGTTGTTGTTCTAGTTGCAGAGAGCGGGGGCTACTCTTCGTTGTGGTGCACGGGCTTCTCATTGTGGTGGCTTCTCTTGTTGTGGAGCACGGTCTCTAGGCGCACAGGCTTCAGTAGTTGTGGCACGTGGGCTTCAGGAGTTGTGACTCGCGGACTCTAGAGCACAGGCTCAGTAGTTGTGGGCATGGGCTTAGTTGCTCCGCAGCATGTGGGATCCTCCCGGACCAGGGCTCGAACCCATGTCCCCTGTATTGGCAGATGGATTTTTTTTTTTTTTTTTTTTTTTTTTTTTTTG